>NC_092757.1:84865017-85079609 GCF_047496795.1 Chiloscyllium punctatum | reverse complement strand
AGAGAGAGCGAGAGAGAGAGAGAGAGAGAGCGAGAGAGAGAGAGAGAGAGTGAGAGAGAGAGAGCGAGAGAGAGAGAGAGAGAGTGAGAGAGAGAGGAGAGACCGAGATAGAGAGAGAGAGAGAGAGAGAGCGAGAGAGAGAGAGAGCGAGAGAGAGAGAGAGCGAGAGAGGAGAATATTTTTCTCTGGGAGGGTTGTGCTCTCTGCCTCAGAAGGTGGTGGAGGTGGCGGGGGGTGGGGGAGGTCACTGAATATTTTTAAGACTGAGGTACACAGATTCTTGTTAGTCAGGGGAATTGTTGGGGGTGGTGGCAATGTTCAATTTGAAAGACAAGCAGATCAGCCGTGATTGTACTTAATGCTCTGAGGGCTGAATGGTCTACCCTCGCTCCTAATTTGGGGTGGCATCGTGGCTCACAGCACCAAGGATTCCAGCCTCGACTGGAATTTGCACATTCTCCCCGTGTCTGTGTAGGTTTCCTCCGGGCGCTCTGGTTTCCTCAGACAATCCAAAGATTTGGTGAATTGGCCATGCTAAATTGCCCACAGTGTTCAGGGATGTGTCGTTTAGGTGGATTGGCCATGGGGGATTGCCCATAGTGTCCACGGATGTGTAGGTTAGTTGGATTGGCCATGGCAAATGTGGGGTTATGGGAAGAGGGTTGGACTGGGTAGGATGCTTTTATTTTTAGGTTCAGTACAGACTCAATGAGATGAATGGCCACCTTTTGCACTATCGGGATTCTATGATTCTGCTGTCAGGTGGCTGGGAGGGAGTAGGAGTGAAGGGTTGGGGGGCGTGAGTGGGAAAGGAAAGAGGGAAGGTGAGGGAGAGGGGATAGACAGAGAGTTATGCGTTCCTACATTCCAATCACCCACACTGGCGCCAGAATGTACCAATCCAAATGACTTCAGTCTATTGATAAATCTAATCCCATCACCACAGGGATAAATCTCTGCAGCTTTTGGTCGGATTGGGGCCCAATCACTGAACAAATGATTAAAGGGGCGGCGGAGACAAATATTTTTATACGCAGACTATTTTTTTTCCCCTGTGGTTTGCAGAAGTCCTCATGCAGACAGGACAGTTCCTGGGAAAATCTCTGTTCAGTTTGTTGGAGTCGGACTCTGTAACCTTAGGATGACCCAGACAGTGTCAGTGAAGGGTTGCACAGAAATCCCAATAAACAATACACACAGAGTTAATGTTGGCCGGAATGGAAAACGTGTGAAAGAATATGATTATAAAGGTAACAATGTGGGTGTGTATGTGAGAGAGGGGGACACAGAGAGAGGGCAAATGGAGTGAAAAGGGGAGGGGAAGATGCCAGGTTTAGTTAAATCGTTTGAAGTTCCACCAGTATTCCATAACATCATCTGTATTTTTGAACCCAATGTCAGCTACATATTAAGTATCTTTGTTAACCCCATGAAGACAAAGCATTTAGTCCCCTCCACACCAAAAGCAGCTGGCAGGAAAATGGGCTCCTCTTCAGAATAGGTATCTCTTCTGTTCATGCAAATCACACCTATCAATGCCAGTATTCAATTCTGTTGTTTCAGTAGGGGCTCGTTTAGTTGCTTTCTGCCACTATTTTGGGTTCAAGACCCACTCTAGGACAGGAGCTCACAATCCAGGCCAACCTTCCACTCATTGCAGAGGGAATAATAAACTGTCAGAGATGTCGTCCTTCAGATCAGCCATTTAACTGACTTCTGAGGAAGAGTCATATCAGACTCAAAGTATTCTCTCTCCACAGATACTGTGGAGTTTCTCCAGCACACTCTGTGTTTGTTTCAGATTGCTAGCATCTGCAGTATTTTGAGTTTGACTGAGTTAAATCAAACTCCATCTGCCTGCTCAGATGGTCCTAAAGTATCCCCTGGGCACTATTAATTATCACATTTCTGTCAGGGGGAGCGTGCTGTGTGAAAATTAGTGGCTGCTTTTTCTACAACATAAAAGTGAGTAAACTCAAAATCTCCAGTGAACAAGAAAGGCAACAAATAAAGGCAATTCATCCCTTTCTGTTCGGGCAGTTATTATGGTTGACTGACTGAGTGACTGAGTGTGTGTGAGTGTGAATGAATGATTTGGCGTGTGTGAGGGTTGTGATTTCTGTCCGGGTGAGTGAGTGTGGACAGAGAGCATTCTGATCAGTATGTGCGAGAGTGTGAAGCGGCAGGTTGTGCGTTTGTGCACACACACGTGTGCTTTCGTGAGTGCGTGTGGCCTTTTTGCACGCAGGCCCTAGGGGTCGGACTTGAACCCAGAACCTGGTGTTGCATCAGGATGAACGGAGGGCAGGCAACAGACGCTGGGCTTGCCTACAACGCTCGTCCCGAAAGTGAGATGAAAATTCCGCCACCTCTCCCTGAGGAGGGCGGAGGTTTCAAATATACATCGGTGGCTGTGAATTTGGACTCTGAGGGAGCCACAAAACACAATGGCGTCTCCTACAGGCCTTTCACAACATCCATAACTGGGGCTAGGGCTAGTGGGGAGGTCAATGAACCTGGCCATTCCTGAGACAAACATTTTCCTCCGAATATAACAATTCAGAACTGAAATGGATGTATTACACAGTGGCAGGCTCAATGTAATGCTAAGTGGATGGGACAGTCTGGTTGCAGTAGCCATCTGGCCTCTGAATCACGAAATGTTAATCTATATTGAGACAGGCACCAGTGATTGTTGTACATCTTTTGCTGTTACACTCGAAAGATCATGATGGGCAACTGCAGCATCTGCTGGCTTGGGTCCAGACACGGAGCTCGGCGTGAGGCTGGGAACTGGGAAATTCAGCTCGGGACGGGAGACACTGCAATGAAAGCTGGTTAAACCAAAATCTCTCGGGAGGCCGGAGGAGCAGTCAGTAAGAGGTGGACAACTTAAAACCAACAAGTGCAACCCAATCCATTTGGAAGACGTTCCAATTGCCTGTGCGTTACTTCCTGGACAGAACTAATCTTTCAGTGTCCAGAAAGAGCAGCCACAAGGATGTTCACTCCATTCCCAGCAGGTAACTGTACCAGGAAGATAACTTGGAGCTTCGCGTGGTCAGAGATTTGCTTATGCTCCACAGTCAGATCAATCTTTCCTTTTCTCTCCTTCAGAAAAGACTGGGCAGCACTCTCACGGCTCATAGAGTCATAGAGCACGGAAACAGACCCTTCGTCCAATCAGTCCCTGCTGAACATCATCCCAAACTCAACTAGCCCCACCTGCCTGCTCCTGGCCCATATCCCTCCAAACATTCCTTATTCACGTACTTCTCCAACAGAGTTTTAAACATTGTAATTGTACCTGCAGACGTAAATGCCTCTGGATGTTCATTCCACACTGTGTAAAACATCGCCCCTCGCATCTTTCTCCCCTCACCTTAAAAATATACCCCCCTGTTTTGAAAACCCCATCCCAGGGGGAAAGACACATGCCGTCCACCTTATCTACAGCCCTCAGGATATTATAAACCTCAAAGGTCACCTGTCAACTCCAACGCTCCAGTGAAAAAACTCCTAGCCTATCCTTATATCTCAAACCCTCCAGTTCCAGCAACACCCTAGTAAATCTTTTCAAAGCCCTCTCCAGCTTAAGAGCAGCACAGTGGCTCAGTGATTAGCACTGCTGCCTCACAGCACCAGAGACCCAGGTTCAAATCCAGCCTCGGGTGACCATCTGTGTGGAGTTGGAACATTCTCCCCGAATCTGTGTGGGGTTTCCTCCTGCAATCCAACGATGTGTAGGTCAGGTGAATTGGCCATGCTAAACTGCCCATAGCGTTAGGTGGATTAGTCAGGGGTAAATGTAGGGGAATGGGTCTGGGTGGGTTGCTCTTCGGAGGGTCGGTGAGGGACTTGTTGGGCTGAAGGGCCTGTTTCCATACTGTAGGGAATCTAATCTTAATAATATCTTTCCTATATCAGTGTGACAAAACTGGATACAGAACTCCATCTTGGGGACCTCTGTTTTACATTTCTGTCTGAAAAACGGCTCTTCATGCAGTGCAGCACTCCCTCAAGTACTGCACTGGAGGGACTGTCTGGATTTTCATGCTGATGGGGTCTCTAGTGGGACTTGAACCCACAACCCTGAGGCAAGAATGTTACCAATTGAACTAGATGTGAGGCAGCAGCAAATGAAAGGCAAATTTCACCAGCATTTTTGCCCACACCACAAACCCACAGTTCAATCTGAAATTTCTAGAGTCTCCAAGGAAATTAAGAAGACTTGCATTTTTATAGCATCTGTCACGGGATCTGAATATCTCAAAGTCCTTTGCAGTCAATGACATCTTTCTGAAGTATGGAGAATATCAAGCTCCTGGGAGTGGTCATCCACAACAAGCTTTCTTGGATTCTTCATGTACAAAGGCCCAACAACGTCACTTGTTCCTCAGGCAGCTGAGGAAATTTGGTATGACGGTAATACCCTTACCAACTTTTATAGGTGCGCCATCGAGAGCATTCTATCTGGATGTACCACTACCTTGAATGGCAACTGTACCAGTCTAGACTGGAGACGGTTACAGAGAGTGGTGAACTCGGCCCGGACAATCCCAAAGGCCAACCTCCCATCTATAGAATCCAAGCTTACTGTCAAGGAAAGGCCCCCAGCATTCTCAAAGATCCATCCCACCCCAGCAATGTTTTTCTACAACCTCTACCATCAGGGAGAAGGTACAGAAGCCTAAACACACGCACCAGCCGGTTTCAAAACAGTTTCTACCCTACTGTTGTTAGAATACTGAATGGACTCACAAACTCTTAACATTCGCCTGGACCTGTGTTTTTGTTTTTGCCACTGTTTACCTATTATTTACTATCTATGCTATTTAACTCTGAGATCTGTCTGTATTGCTCGTAAGACAAAGCTCTTCACTGTGCTTCGGTACACGTGACAATAAATTCAATTCAATTCAATTCAAAGCGTTGTCCCTGCTGTATTTCCCCTCTCTACAAAACTTTCCAGATCACAGTATTCTGAATCACTGAATAGATCTTGAGTTGGCTATTTTACTTTTAATGCTGCATATACCATCTCTAACACGGAGGTGTTCGTGGTCCTATCTGTAACAGTGAGAAGCGTCTGTTTTTCCCCTAGTCTTGGCCTGCATGGAGACTGACAGAGTCTTGGGTAGAGGTTCCTGAGACAGATCCTCTGTATTTTTATGGCACAACGTTTTGTCCTTTTTTTTGCTGGAAAGCCTTTTCTCTTGGCAGCAGTGAACCAGCACATGTTGCAATAAAGGGCCTTTGAATTCAAATGATGGTTTATGCAGAGTTATTGGATTAAAAACCACAGGGAGTGCACAAGGGCAGTGATGATAGTCTGTCCATCTGTGGTCCTTCCCTTTCTATACAGAGGAAATGCTGGCAGGAAAAAGCCATTCGGTCCCTCCAGCTTGAAAAAGACTGTGGCTGATTTTCTACACCAACACCACATCAGTTAACCTCATGGGGTCAAACTTCGGTTTACCCATCATTGTGGGCCGAAGGGCCTGTTCCTCTGCTGTCCTGTTCTATGATCCCAGTCACACAAGTACTGGTTTCCGACGGACTCTGTAGGGTGTAGAATCCCATACACTCACAACCCTCTGAGATTTATGCGTCGTATTCTATGATGACGAAGCTATTTGCCCTTGTCATCCTTCTCACCCTGTAGTCTAACAGATCTGGGCAGGGTCCTCTATTTCAGGAAAAGTTAAGGAGATATACGAGAGGGGTTCAGGTGACCTCAACTTGTCATTTCCTCCATGTACATCTTTTCTGCACCCTCTCAAAATTAACAACATCCTTCCTGTAGAAAGATAGCGTTAGGTGCAAGGATAAATAGAACATAGAACATTATAGCGCAGTACAGGCCCTTCGGCCCTCGATGTTGCACCGATCTGTTATACCAATCTGAAACCCATCTAACCTACACTATTCTATGTACGTCCAGATGTTTGTCCAATGACGACTTAAATGTACTTAAAGTTGGCAAGTCTACTACGCTCGCAGGCAAAGCATTCCATCCCCTTACTACTCTCTGAGTAAAGAAACTACCTCTGACATCTGTCCTATATCTATCACCCCTCAATTTAAAGCTATGCCCCCTCGTGCTCACCGTCACCATATTTGGAAAAAGGCTCTCACTGTCCACCCTATCTAACCCTCTGATTATCTTAAGGGAAATGTAAGGAAATGGGTCTGGGTGGGTTACTCTTCGGAGGGTCGGTGTGGACTTGTTGGGCTGAAGGGCCTGTTTTCGCTCTGTACGGAATCTAATCTAATCAAAACTGAACACTATAATTTACAGGTGGCCTCACCAATGTCCTGTACATCCACAATATGACATCTCAATTCCCGTACTCAATGTCCTGATTAATGAAGGAAGCGGCCAAATGCCTTCTTCACCACCCTGTCTACCTGCGACTTCACTTTCAAGGAACTATGCGCCTGTTCTCCACTGTCTCTTTGTTCGGCAACACTCCCCAGAGGGTGAGGGACGAGTCGAGGTTGCAGAAATGGAAAGGCCTCAGAGAGATTTGTTAAAGAAGGAGGAGAATGTCAAAATGTTAGCCCCTCAGAGATTTGGAAGCTGGGCATTTAGCTGCTGGAGCTTGAGGAGAGAATGATGTGTGGGGAGGAGAGGGAGGGCTGTGATCAATGTCAGGAAAAGGTAGAAGCTAAAGAGTCTCCTTGGAAAGTGGGAAACCTTTCTTCCCCCAAGAAGGAGTTGGATCTAGTTCTTAAACTTGAAAGGGTTCAGAAAAGTTTTACAAGGATGCTACCAGGATTGAAAGGTTTGAGTTATAGGGAGAGGCTGACAGGTGACCTTCATAGCAGCTTATAAAATCATGAAGGGCATGGGATAGGGTGAGTAGCCAAAGTCTAAAGGGGACAAACTGTATGGGGTGAAGTAGGAATTGGTCACGGATTTGGGTGATCAGCCAGGGTCTTAGTGACTAGTAGAGCAGGCTCAAAACTGAGGTGATGGGTTCAGTTCTGCCCACTTCTCTTTCCTAGCTAATTTGCAGAGCACGGTGCATTTGCCATGCCTGGCGTAGACAGCAAGCTGTCCTGCCTGTGGTCTCTTTCTGTGTGTTCTGTGCCCAGTTACAGCTCAGCTGTGCTGTCACATTGGACTCAAAGGCACAACAACAGATGGTGCATCCGTGCCTCTGACTGTCAATAAACTATAAATCAGAGAGCTTTTTTTTTCCCACGTCCAGCAGAAGATGGTAATTTTTCAGGACAGGATGTTAATCCCCAGTATGATGTGACAGATTACACATCAGGCAGGGGAGCTGAGACTTCTCCTGAAATAATGGACCCTGTCTCTGTCCGAGGCCAACAGACTACCGGGAAAGGGAGGAAGTGGGCAAGTCCAGCTTCTTGACATGAATTCCTCCGAACTTAGGCGTGGCCCTGAATACATCCAGAGGGTTCATGGTGCTGGGTAGTAACCACGGAAACATCAGCAGCAGCCCAGGGTGCGGTGTGACAATAACACAGCTGTGGGCCCACATGGAGCCTAAAGTTTATAAAGAAAATGTCACATCATGGAAATCATAGCATGACCGGAGTCAGTGTCCTGTGATAGGTTACGTGGCTAAATTCAATCTAGGCTAAGGTGGATTGGCCATGGGAAATTGCCCTGTAGTGTCCAGGGATGTGCAGGTTTGGGTGGATTAGCCACAGGAGGTGTGGGGTAACAGGGATAGGGTGGGGATGCTGAGTGCTCTTCATAGAGTCAGTGCAGACTCAATGGGCTGAATGGCCTCTTTCTGTACGACAGTAGTTCTATGATTCTGAAAGAAAAATTGAAGGGCAGTATGGTGGTTAGCTCTGCTGCCTCACAGTACCAGGGTCCCATATTCGATTCCTGCCTCGGGTGACTGACTGTATGGAGTTTGCACATTCTCCCCGTGTCTGCATGGGTTGCCTCCGGATGCTCCAGTTTCCTCCCACAGTCCAAATATGTGCAGGTTAGATTAGATTCCCTACAGTGTGGAAACAGGCCCTTTGGCCCAACAAGTCCACACCGACCCTCCAAAGAGTAACCGACCCAGACCCATTTCCCTCTGAATGATGCACCTAACGCTACGGGCAATTTAGCATGACCAATCGACCTGACCTGCACATCTTTGGACTGTGGGAGGAAACCCACACAGACACAGGAGAATGTGCAAACTCCACACAGACAGTTGCCCGAGGCTGGAATCGAACATGGGACCCTGGTGCTGTGAGGCAGCAGTGCTAACCACTGAGCCACAGTACCACCCCTTAAGGTGGATTGGTCATGGAAAATGTGGGGTTATGGTAATAGAGTAGGGGGTGGGTCTATGAGGGGTGCTCTTTGGAGGGTCGATGCAGACTCAATGGGCTGAATGGTCTCTATATGCACCTCTGTAGGGAATCTACGAAGGGAGAAGTTTGGGTTTGTCAATTTGCTGCTTCGAATGTTGAGAGCACAATCTGTTCCTGAAGCAATTTGTACACCTCCAGGCCTATTGATGCAGGCCTCAGCCTACAGTTCTGTGGAGTCACTCGCACACAAGTCAATGATGACATGAGTGATGAAGTGGCTGCTTCTTTTCACACCGCCTGGCATCCATCAAGAAAGCTGTAAAATCACCCACAGCAGAAACGCAAGATGAACAGCTCCACCACACATTTGCACCTTAACGCGCCCAAGACAAGTGGGATTTCATGACTGACAGTCATGTGCCTGGCTGTCCAGCTCTCATTATCAGCAAGGTACTGTCGATGACCTGCTCTTCTTCAATTGTATGGAGTCAGCCTGTTTAGTCCCATTTCACACACATGGCCGTATATCCGTTTAAAGTGTGCTTTCTCCCTGAATAAGTAGACGGAATGGTTGGTCAACTAGTGCCCCCCCAAAAGTGGGTAATCATAGAATCCCTACAGTGTGGAAACAGGCCCTTCAGCCCAACAAGTCCACACTAACCCTCAGAAGAGTATCCAACCCAGACCCATTGCCCTACTCCTCTACATTTCCCCTGACTAATGCAGCTAACTTACACATCCCTGAACACTCTGGGCAATTTAGTATGACCAATCCACCTGACCTGCACATCTTCAGACTGTGGGAGGAAACCGAAGCATCCGGAGGAAACCCACGCAGACACAGGGAGAATGTGCAAACTCCACACAGACATCCGAGGCTGGAATCGAACCGGGTCCCTGCAGCTGTGAGGCAGCAGTGCTAACTAGTGAGCCACCGTACCACCCTAATCCCATTGTAGAGACGTGAGCCCACACTTAAGGACCTCACCTGCAATGGAACACTGAGGGAGTACTGCACTGCCACATAAAGATACCAGGGCTTGGTGTTTTATTCATAGAATCTGCTCTCGTTCAATTTATGCATTTTCCGGGTGCAAGGATTATTAGTCTTTTTAATGCTTCACAAAGCTGGTTGAATGCTGTCTCAATGAATCAAGTGAGATGGGGTCGGGGGAAAGAGAGTGTGAGAGAAAGAAAAGGAGAAAGAAAGAATGTGAGAGAGGGAGAAAGAAAGAGTTGGGGTGGGAGCATAAAAGAGAGAGAAAAAAAGACAGAAAGACAGGGTGAGGGGAAAGAGAATGAGAGAGAAAGGAGAAAGAATGAGAGAGGGACAGATGGCGAGAGAGAGAGAGACGAGGGGGACAGAGAGAGAAAGGGACAGTGAAAGTGCAGGAGAGGGAGAGAAGTGAAAGAAAGCAAGAACAAGAGAAAGTGGAAAACAGAGAGAGAAGAGAGAGAGTGAAAGGGGGAGGGAAAAGGGAGATCTCACTCCTTGTGCACTTCCTCTGCAGCCGTAACATTGTATTCCTCGCTCTGTTCCATTACTCTCATGCACTTTTTAACGGTATAATCTGCATTGTGTACACACAAAACAAAACTTCTCACTGCACTTAGGTACATGTGACAATAATAAATAAAATCAAAATCAAAGAGAGAGAGTAAGAGAGCAAGAGATGGAGAGTGAGAGTCAGAATGAGAGATAGAGAGTGAGAGAGAGAGAGAGACAGACAGAGAGAGAGAGAGAGAGAGAGAGAGACAGAGAGTGAGAGAGAGAGAGAGCAATAGGGAGAGAGAAAACATCTACCAATGGTACCTGTATCTCGAGATACATATCCCAGATTGTCACACTTTAAAGTGACAAAAGTATAACAAAAAAGCCATTTCGCCCTTTCTCTTTGCTGATGGGGATCTGGCACGCAGGACCTGCTAATTAGCTGTGGCTGAGCTCAGGATGTACCTGCCTGCAGCAGAGGGTGTCGGGGTCATAGGGTTGGGACACCCCAAGTTGGTGGCACCCCAAGTGGTCAGGAAGTGAAGTACAGTCACGGGTCACTTACTTGTCAATATAGCCTGAGAAATGACGGTCAATCAGGGACTGGGAAGGAGGTTTTGGGGGGGGGGGGGAGAAGGAGGTGGTTTTGGGGGGGGGAGAAGGAGGTGGTTTTGGGGAGGGGAGGGAACAGGAGACGGACCAGGGCTTGTCTGCTCTTCGCTGCAATAGCACTAATGTGTATTTTACATCCTCCTGGGAAGTCATGGGAGCCTTGGTGTAATGTCCTCCCAATAGCAGTCCCGAAAATGCAGCACTCAACACAACACTGCCCTGGCACCTGGAGTGGGAACTGAACCCACAACCTTCAGATGGAGGGACAGGAATCAGGGATTCAAACGGAACACGTGTACTCAGTGGGCCGATGGCCTCCTTCAGTGCCATCCTGACTCTCTCCCTCTGTCCAGAGAGACGAGAAGGAGACTCCCACAGTCTATAAATCAGCAGCAACATATTTTGATTTCAGGTTGTAATGGTCACTGAATAGTTCACATACGTGACTCAAGTTTAGCCCCTTTGGGCCTAGAACACCTTCAAAGCCTTCAGCCTAGATTTCCAACAGGTGGGAGCCTCCTGCAGGCATGGAGGCCTTCCTCAGAGACCTGGCACTATCGAGCTGAACATTTGGAATGTTATCAAATATCTTTTCAATTACCAGAATGTCGAGACTTTAAAGATATTTGCTCCTAATGTGCTGTCATCAAATTAATGATACCTCAGTGATCTCTTGATGCTGGTTCACGGCTTTAACTACAGCACGTCAATAATGATAACCTTAAACATTAAACGGCTGGGTCAAAACTAGGTTAAATCGCACCAATGAAACAATTAGTCTCAGCACTTTCTATGAAAATGTTAATCCCACTTTGAAAGACAATTTAACAGTGACCTGTATAATTTTGCTTTCCTGAATTATGAGTCAATTTCCTGCACTTTACAAAAAAAGCCACACCATTCCTCAGGGTAGGAGCTTGTTAGTGTCCAATCACTTGGTCTAGTTCAGCTCCTGAGCATTCTATCAATATGCGACATACCGAAGATGGAGTCTTCTCAATGTTGAGGAAGGTATGAGTCTCCCACCTCATCGTTTGTGGTTTAACATGAGGCTGGGCAGCTGCTAAACTGCACAGGATTTAACTCTGCCATGTCCCGATAGTAAGCAGCTGTCCTGATGCTCCCTGATCAGGCACGTCCCCAAAGTCATTTGGAGGTTAATTGTAAGCAGACACTTCTGTGGGTTGGCGCTTCCTAGTCCATCACAGACCATCAAAGTCTGGAAAAACAGCAAGAAATGGCTGACTGCCCCACTCTCTATAGTGAACGGCCTCTTAACCCACTGCAACCTTTGGTAGGGTGGAGGTGCGACCACCATGCTCTTCGGTAAATAGCAGCAGGAATTTTCACCCAGGGATGATGAAGGAATGCCTAAAACACCTCCAAATCAGGATGGTGCATGGCCCGGAGGGATATATAACCGAGGGGGGAGTGGGCGGTGGTGATGGAGTTCAATACTCCATCTGGACAGTTGCACAGACACCAAGATTTCAGAGAATGGACACACACACACACACACACACACACACAGACACAGACACACACACAGGCACACACAGACACAGACACACACACACACAGGCACACACAGACACAGACACACAGGCACACACAGACACAGACACACACACAGACACAGACACACACACAGGCACACACAGACACAGACACACAGGCACACACAGACACAGACACACACACACACAGACACAGACACACAGGCACACACAGACACAGACACACACACACACAGGCACACACAGACACAGACACAGAGGCACACACAGACACAGACACACACACACAGAGGCACACACACAGATCCAGACACAGACACAAACAGACACACAGGCACACACAGGCACAGACACACAGGCACACACACAGATACAGACACAAACACACACACAGACACACACACACAGACACACAGGCACACACAGACACAGACACACACAGACACACACATACACAGGCACACACAGACACAGACACACACAGACACAGACACACACACAGTGCGACAAGCAGTCTGTGCACGGACAGAGAAACTGAGCGAGAGAAGGAAAGAGACCGATGGTGGTGTTCCCACACCCCTACCGCCTTTGTTCTTGCAGCTGGGAGAGGTTACTGGGATTTTGGGGCTTTGAGGGGCGAATCCTCTGCGCACAGGGGTGTCGAGCCATCCACGTCTTCGGGACCCATCCTTCAGACCCTCCTCACTGACCAAACTCCCCTGCGATTGGGATCCCCATGTATGTGTGTTGGGTGGGGGGGGGGGGGGAACTTGTTGTTAAAGACACTACAGAAATGCACAGAACCCAAGGGGTTGGGTGTGGGGGGGGGGGGGGGGGGGGGGGGGGAATGGTTGAATGTGCTGAATGAATGTGCCCTCCAGCTGCAAGGGGGTTCTGAGGCCACGTACTCATTTGAAGGGGAATCACTGGGCATTGAGATGTCAGAAAACATTGTGGCACTTTCTCCGCCACCTCCACTCTGTGCTACGGCCGGGCAGGGACCAGCTGATCTGCTCCATCACTCAGGAAAGAGCCACTCTCTCAAAGACAGAATGATATTTAAACTCTCGGGCGCATTCACAGCTCCCTGTCTCTCTCCCTGAATTCACACTTGAAACAACAAAACACTGCATTCTTCCTCCTGATCTAACCCTGTCCTGGAACCTGACCTCATTTTGACAGTCAAGGGAACTGCTGCTGAGTTTCCAGCCCGGCTGAATTAATAGCAATTGTCCCATGACACGTTTAATACATATTAAGCTAAACCGGTGTGCTGACTTAGACTTCCTGTGTGTCTGTCACTGGTGATGAAGAGTGACATTTCATTACTCCATCAAGCAGAATCCCAATCATCTCTGTGGGGTGATGGGCTCTCAGGAGCCTCCTATGTATTCAAGGCATCACACTGCATTATGGTTCTGTGTAAATCAGGCAGGGCGAGCGCTGGCACAGGGTCCCGGTGTTTGTTCACCTGCTGCGGTGCGACTCCCCCGCGATTCCTGCCCCAGTCCGATCGCCAAAACGGTGACCCCTCCGGAGATGCGGGCGCTCACTCTCTCCAGCAGCCAGCAAATCAATTCCAGGTGGCCACTCTGGCCTGATATTGCTGCCCAATGTGGTGCAGCCATTATATCACTAGGACGGTCAATCCAGAGTCACAGCCCAATGCTCTTGGGTCGCTGGGTTTGAATCCCATGAAGGCAAATGGTAAAATGTGAACTCAGTAAAAGTAAATTAATAGCTAATGGTAACCATGTTGTCAAAACCCATGTGGTACATTAATTCCCTAGGGAAGGAAATTCTGTCATTTGACTACAGACCCACAGCAACTTTCTCAGCAAATGACTCAGACTGAGGGGCAATTAGGGATGGACAATGAATGCTGGTCCAGTCAGGGATGCCCACGAAGGTGCAGAAATAATTACATTGCTCAGTGTTAAATGCTCGCTTTATTATGTGAGGTATTTTGCAATCTTGAAGGCGTTATTCGAATGCAAGTTGTTGCAGGCAGAGTCTTGAACCCACAATTTTCCGACTTGAGAGGTCAGAGTACCGTCCGCTGAGCTGACAGCACACCAGCCCTCCCCAAATGGAGACCAGTTCTCTGCGCAAAACACTGGCAGAAGAGAAAATGCACGGACCCCACCCTTCCATCTCCAACAAATTCTGAGCAACAATATCATTTTATTACTTTTCAATTTCTTTCGCTCGCCCTCTCCTTCAAACCTAGAGGGAGCACCCATCAATGTTCGTTAACAGGTGCTTCGTTTTAGTTAACTTTCTCATAGGATGTGGGTGTCGCTGGTTGGCCCAGCATTTATTGCCTGTCCCTAGTTGCCCCTTGAGAAGGCGGGGGTGAGCTGCCTTCTTGAACCACTGCAGTCCACGGGTTGACCCACTTTGGAGATTTTGACCCAGTGACGGTAAAGGAACGGCGATTATATTTCCAAGTCAGGATGGTGAGTGGCTCGGAGAGGATCCTGCAGGGGGGTGGTGTTCCCATGTGTCTGCTTGCCCCTGTCCATCCAGAGGGGAGGGGTTATGGGGTGGGAAGGTGCTACTGGAGGGAGGCCCTCATGAGGCTCTGACCTCATATGGGTGTTCCTTCACTGTAGGCCTCACCATGTTGCAAAGCTTGGAATTAATATCTGGCTCAATGACGCCAATTCTGTCAGTCAAGATCCTGGGAGTAGAGGAGACAGTTAACCACATACTTTATCTACTATGTTTCTTCACCAGTGATAGAAAGGGCCTCTGAAACCCTGTTCTACACATCTCCTTACAACCTGGGATATGTTACATTGCGTCTGATGATCTATTTAACGTCAAAGATGCTGAAGCATCCAATATTTCCACTCTCTCTCCATTTCTCCCATCCATTATTTCACAATTCTCCTCCTTAATTGCAACGTTTGCATCCCTCCCCTCCGTTGTGAAGATGTTCATTAAGAAACATGCCCACATCTTCCGCCTCCACACACAAGTTTCTGCTGTTCTCTCCAATCGGCTAACTCTTTCCTCAGTTAGCCTTATGCTCTTTATTTATTTATACAACAACTCCGAGTTTTCCTTGATTTGCCAATAACTTCTAATGACCCTCTCTTTGTTTTCCTAATTCTCTTTTCAATTTCACCCCTGCTATTTGATATTCCTCTAGCCCTCCCACAGTACTCAGCTCTGTCTAAAAAAAATGTTTCCCTTTCTCCCTTATCCTTGGAATTCACAGCTTCTCAATTTGGGAGTCACTCCTTGTTTTTAAATGAAAGAAAATATTTTCCCTGAACCTTATTATCTCCTGAACAAAAGACAAAGAATTGCAGATGCTGGAAATCAGAAACAAAAACGTTGGAGATTACTGGAAAAAAACTCAGTAGGTCTGGCAGCATCTGTAGAGAGAAGATAGAGTTAACATTGTAGATCCAGTGCCTTTTCTTCTGAAACGTTGACTCATTCTATCTCCTCCTTGAGTGCTTCTTGGAGTCCCCACAAACTACAGTCAACAGGACTTGTAGCTTTTCTTAAATTCATTTTGTGGGATGTGGGTGTGAATGGCTGGGCCCAGCATTTATTGCCCATCCCTAGTTGCCCCTGGAGAAGGTGGGGCTGAGTTGCCTCCTTGAACCGCTGCAGTCCATCTGCTCTGGGTTGACCCCCAATGCCCTTAGGGAGAGTATTCCAGGATTTTGACCCAGCAACAGTGATGGAACAGCGATATATTTCCAAGTCAGGACAGTGAGCGGCTTGGGGAGGGAGCTTAAACGCAGTGGTGGTGTTCCCATGTACCCACTGCCCTTGCCCTTCCAGATGGTAGTGGTCATGGGTTTGGGAGGTGCTGCCTGAGGATCTTTGGTGAATTTCTGCAATGCATCTTGTAGATAGTGTGCATTGCTGCTACTGAGAGTCAGTGGTGGAGGGAGTGGATGCTTGAGGATGTGGTGCCAATCAAGCGGGCTGCTTTGTCCTGGATGGTGTCTAGCTTCTTGAGTGTTATTGGAGCTGCACCCATCCAGGCAAGCGGGGAGTATTCCATCACATTCCTGACTTGTGCCTTGTAGATAGAGGACATCACCTACTCCCAATGAAAGCTGGATCATTACTCCAGCACCGTGCAACGGGTGGAGAGGACTTACATAATACAAATTGCGTGTGCACAATCATTCCCAGTCACATACAGCAGAGCAGTCTGCAGGCATGGTGGGAAATGAACTAACCATCACGTTCCTGGCCTGGAGTGACAGTGTGAAAGGGCAAATTCATGGCACATGGGGAATATAATGTGGTAAGTGTGAGGGTATCCACTTCAGAAGCAAAAACAGGGAGCGAGACTATTATCTGCATAGTGACAGATTGGGAAAGGGGTGATACAGTAAGAGTTGGACTTACACCAGTCACTGAGAGTAAATATGCAGGTGCAGCAGACGGTGAAGAAGGTAAATGGTAAGTTGGACTTTTCAGAGAGAGGATTAGAGTACAGGAGCAGTGACAACTTGCTGCAATTGTACAGGGCCTCCGTGGGTACTGTGTGCAGTTTTAGTCTCCTTATCTGAGAAAGATGCACCGACTGTGGGGGGGCTAACAAAGATTTCCCAGACTGATTCCTGGGATGGCAGAACTGACCCATGAACAGTGACTGGATCGGTCAGGGCCATATTCACTGGAGTTTAGAACAAAGAAGGAGATCTCATAGAAACCTATAAACTTCTAAAGGGAGTAGACAGGTTAGATTTGGAAAGGTCATTCCCAATGATAGGGAGCCCAGAATCATGGGTCATAGTTTAAAGATAAGGGGATAAATGTTTTAGCACTGAGATGAGGAAACATTTCTTCAGCCAGAGAGCGGCGAGCCTTTGGAGTTGTCTGCCACAGAAAGTGGTTGGGGCCGTAACATTGAATGTTTTGAAGAAGGTTTTAGATGTGACTCGTAGACCTAAAGGGATCAAAAGGTTTTCTCAGAAGGTTTGTAGCTCAGGTTGAGGTCTAGTGAGCAACACCTACAATGTGGATCAAAAGGGTATGGGAACAAGTTACTGAGATGGATAGTCAGCTACGATCATATCAAATGGTGGAGCAGGCTTGAAGGGCCGAATGGCCTACTCCTGCTTCTATTATACTTATATGTAACAGCAGAGGGTGGAGGTGAACATGTTTGGAGTGACCCTGACCAGCAATACCATCCAGCAGCCACAGTCAAACAGGGCGGTGACCAGGTCAAAAGCAATGATCACGGTTCAGAGGTCACGGGGTCAGGGGTCAGGGAAAGGTTGAATGGGGGAATCGAAGTTGAGGAGGAAACCTGCAGGCCGCAGGGTTACACTGGGGCCCTGGGGGCAGCAGAGGGTTCACAAATGAGCGAATGCCGAATCCAGCTACAAGAGGCAGATGTTGTGTGTGTCGAGATGGGGAATCTCTGCCCCGTGCACAGTTCCGGTAAGGTAGAACCAAGAGGCTACAACCTTTCTACATTGAAAAAGGAGTGAAAGAAAGAAACAACAAACAAAGAGCAGCACAGGAACAGGCCGCACGGTGGCACAGTGGTTAGCACTGCTGCCTCACAGCGCCAGGGACCAGAGTTCGATTCCAGCCTTGGGTGACTGTCTGTGTGGAGTTTGCACATTCTCCCCGTGTCTGTGTGGGTTTCCTTCGGGTGCTCCGGGTTCCTCCCACAGTCCAAAGATGTGCAGGTCAGGTGAATTGGCCATGGTAAATTGCTCATAGTGTTCAGGGATGTGTAGGTTAGGTGTAGAGTAGGGGACTGGGTCTGGGTGGGATACTGCCCAGAGAATTGGTGTGAATTTGTTGGGCCAAATGGCCAGTTTCCGCACTGTAGGGAATCAATGGTAGGAAAAGGCCCTTCGGCCCATCAAGCCTGCACTGACTCATGATGCCTTTCTAAACTAAAAACCTCTTGCCTCTTCACAGTCTGTATCCCTCTATTTCCTGCCTATTCATACATCTGTCAAGATTCCTCTTAAACGCTGCCATTGCATTTGCTTCTACCACTCCCTCCATTCCAGGCACTTACCATCCTCCACATAAAGAAACTTGCCTCTCATATCTCCTTTAAACTTTCCCCCTCTTACCTTAAACCTAGAGCTTAACATTTCCAACCTGGGAAAAAAGACGCTGACTATTCATTCTTATCCATGTCTCTCATAATTTTGTACACTTCTGTGAGGTCACCCCCACATCCTTTGAAGTTCTAGCAAAAACAATCCCTCCTGATAGCTAACACCCTCCAAACCAGGCAACATCCTGGTAAACCGCTTCTGTACTGTCTCCAAAGGTACCACATCCCTCTGGTAGTGTGGTGGCCAGAACTGTGTACAATATCCCTGATGTGGTCAGGGTTTCACACCTCAGGCACGATCATGTATCATGTTTAAAGGAAATAAAACAGCCAAACTGCTGCCAACTACTTGCATTAAGATAGCACCTTTAACGCAGGGAACCATCCTAAGGCACTGCGCTGAAACGTTATCTGAGGACATTTTGACGCTACATCATGAAAGGGGACATCAGAAAAATTTGAAAATACTTTGTTGACTGCAAAATGCTCTGGGATGTGCTGAAAGGAACAGAGGGACGAGAGAAATTTAAGTCTTTTGTTCAAAGGGGTAGGACTTTAGGCACACCTTTAAAGACAAGTGGAGAGATGGAGAGGTTCAGCGAGGGACTCCCAGGGGGTACAGACTGATTAAGCAAAGGAAGGAGGGAGCAAGTGAGCAAGGTCCGGAGGAACTGAGGGAGGGAGCGAGAGCAGGAGGGAGGGACAGAGGGACGGAGCGAGAGAAGGAGGGAGGGAGCGAGAGCAGGAGGAAGGGAGAGGGGGAAGGAGCGAGACTGGGAGGGAGTGAGACCGGGAGGGAGGGAGGGAGGGAGGGAGCGAGTGAGACCGGGAGGGAGGGAGGGAGTGAGTGAGACCGGGAGGGAGGGAGGGAGTGAGAACGGGAGGGAGGGAGTGAGACCGTGATGGAGGGAGGGAGGGAGTGAGACCGGGAGGGAGGGAGGAAGGGAGGGAGGAAGTGAGACCGGGAGGGAGGGAGGAAGGGAGTGAGACCGGGAGGGAGGGAGGGAGGGAGTGAGACCGGGAGGGAGGGAGGGAGTGAGACCGGGAGGGAGGGAGGAAGGGAGTGAGACCGGGAGGGAGGGAGGAAGGGAGTGAGACCGGGAGGGAGGGAGGGAGGGAGTGAGGCCGGGAGGGAGGGAGTGAGACCGGGAGGGTCTGTCAATGGCGGGATAGTGAGATTTGAAGGTTTGAAAGAGATGGCGTGCATCAAAGGTGGTGTGCAGTGACCATCAACTATAGAAATAAAAGATAAACAGTATGGGAGGGAACAAGCATTGCGTTTGGGCTCTAATTAGTATTTCCTGGTTAAAAGAAAAACAATTCTCCCCCTCTTTGACCTCACATGATCTGCTTTAACAAAACAGGAATGAATTTGCTGCTCCCCCATCAATAATTCAAGCACTGCCTCCATCTGAAACCCAGTGCTATCTCCCAGCAAATGAATACAGGTGTTGCTGAGTCCACAGTGAAGGGGGGAAAAGCTCCAGGCTTTCATTCGGTCGATGTATTTCAAGGGAAGCAGTCATTAAATTGGAAACACAAAACATTGCCGGCAATTCAAGGGCAGATCCACAATGTTAGATTGCTGATCAAAGGGCAATCAATAGCTGAGGAAACCAGCAACCAGGGAAATAACAGCACCGCTTATTTCAAAAGAGCTTTTATCTTTGGACAGAATATTGTTGTGAAGTTCTGGGCCTCTCCCACAAGGCCGAGATGTCAGCTAAGATGTTCAGAGTGGTTTTACTGCTCGGCGCGTCATCCAGAGGGCATGGCCAATGACCCCAGAGATGCAAGTTCAAATCTCAAGAGGGCTACTGGAGGCATTTCAACTCAATTCATTGAAATAAATCTGTAATAAAAGGCTAGTCTCAATAAAGGCCTCTGGGAAGGTCCCACATTCCTACAAACCTCAGCTGGCTCATTCATGCCCTTCAGAATTACCTGCCCGATGAGACACTCCTGTGAGATACTACAGCCCCACTGCCTGAGGAGCAATTAGGGATGGGTAATAAACCGTGGAGCATCAGTAACAGTCACATCCTGAGGGTGGACTCTGTGAAGAAGTTGTTGTACTTTTGGACAATGCTGACCAGCTCAGCAACTTCTCCCTTGGCTCCCCCATCATTCATCCCCAAGTGCACCCCAGTGACATTCCTGGAGGTGTTCTACATGGGAAAGATGGTTGATAAAGTTTTTTGCTGGTTTCACAGAATCCCTACAGTGTGGCAGCAGGCCATTCGGCCCATTGAGTCCACACCGACCCTCCGAAGAGCACCCCACCCAAACCCACCCCTCTCCTCTATCCCTGTAACCCTGCATTTCACATGAATAAACCACTTAGCCTGCACATCCCTGGACACTATGGGGTGTCACTCCCTCAGTACATCTATCCCTCAGTACAGCACTCCCTCCCTCAGTACAGCACTCCCTCTCTCAGTGCAGCACTCCATCATGCACAATTCCCTTAGGACATCACTCCCTCAGTGTGTCACTCCATCAATGGATCATTCGCTCAGTCTGTCAGTCCCTCAGTACATCACTCCCTCAGTGTGTCACTCCCTCAGTGTGTCACTCCCAGTACAGCATTCCCTCAGTACAGCACTCCCTCAGTACAGCACTCAGTACATCACGCACTCAGTACACCACTCCCTCAGTGTGTCACTCCCTCAGTGTGTCACTCCCTCAGTGTGTCACTCCCACAAAACAGCACTCCCTCAGTACACCACTCCCTCAGTACACCACTCCCTCAGTACAGCACTCCCTCAGTACAGCACTCCCTCAGTACAGCACTCCCTCAGTGCATCACTCCTTCAGTACAGCACCCCCTCAGTACATCACTCCCTCAATATGTCACTCCCTCGGTGTATCACTCCCTCAATGTGTCACTCCCGCAGTGCAGCATTCCCTCAGTGCACCACTCCCACACTGAAGCACTCCCTCAGTGTGTCACTCCCACACTGAAGCACTCCCTTAGTACATCACTCCCCCAGTGTGTCACTCCCACACTGCAGCATTCCCTCAGTGCATCACTCCCACACTGAAGCACTCCCTCAGTGCGTCACTCCCACACTGCAGCATTCCCTCAGTGCATCACTCCCACACTGAAGCACTCCCTCAGTGCGTCACTCCCACACTGAAGCACTCCCTCAGTGCGTCACTCCCACACTGAAGCACTCCCTCAGTGCGTGACTCTCTCATTGCATCGGTCTGTCAGCACAATATAGGAATGTCAGCCTCCTGTTTGTGGCCAAGATGCTGGAATGGGTCCCGAACGCTGCACGTCTGACTAAGGAATGAATGGTGCGAGTCAGTAGTGCCCAGCTAGATCCACGGTCATACCCAGCAGTGTGTTGAATGTTTTACACACTCCCATAATACACTACGCTACGACAGAGTGTGTTACCTGCTGAATGTTTTACACACTCCCATAATTCACTACGCTATGACAGAGTGTATTGCTACAATCTTGGGAATGACCTTCAAGGTTGATCGGTTTTGGAACAGCAGCACCTGTTTCAAGCGTTTGAGTGACAGTGAGCAGACATTCAGACAGAAAAAAAGATTTTATACTGAAGGTGTGAAGAGAAAACTCACACAACAAGTCTTTGGAGAAAACGTTGAATTTGCTGAGTGTTCAAGTCGCGTCCGTCACTGGATAAAGACAGTGACTGCAACACAGCATCATCATCCTCATTATGACAGCTGCATTACCCTCGCCCTGGAAGGTCCCAGGTATGAAGCTGGGGAAACAAAGACCTTACATTTCTACAAAAGGCTCCTTATATCACAAAATCACAGAACGGTGACAGCATAGGGCTCCATTCAGCCCATCGCATCTGCACAGGTTGCTTAAAAGATAACTGAACCCAGTGTCACTCCCCTCTCCCCATCTTCTCCCCATAAGTCCGTACATCCTTCTCTTCCACTCCAAATCCTGATTAAACCCACCTCCTCCACGCTCCCAGGCAACACATTCCCGACCCCATGCACTCTTTTCCCTTTGTAGTCACCATCACTGCTGTTAGCAACTGCCTGAAATCTGTGCCCTCTGGTTCTCCATCCTTCTGCTGACAGGACAGGCCTCTCTCTGTCTACAACAAAAGAGGAGTACAGCACAGGAACAGGCCCTTTGGCCCTCCAAGTCTATGTCAATCACTAACTAAACTAAAAAAAACAAACTTTCTGCCCTCATTCGGTCCATACCCCTCCATTCCCTCCCTCTTCATAGAACCATCCAAATGCCTCTTAAATCTCTTCAAGCAGTGTGTTCCGGACTCCTACCACTCTCTGTCTGAAAAACCTGTCTCGCACATCTCCCTTAAATTTTCCCCCACTCACCTTGAACCACTCCCCCCCTCCACCCCCTCCACCCTCCACCCCCCCCCCCCCCCAACCTTGTAATTGAAACTTCAAACCTGGGAAAAAGCCTCAAACTATCCAGTCTATCTGCACCTCTCATAATGCTGTAGACCTCTATCAGGTCTCCCCTCAGTCTCCACCTTTCCAGTGAAAACATTCCCAGTCTTTTTAACCATTCCTCATAGCCAATGCCCTTGAGACCGGGCAACATCCTGGTGAACCTTCTCTGCACTCTCTCCAAAAGGGAGCCTAATCCATCTTTTTGAGGATGTGTTACTGGACCCGAAACATTAACACTGATTTTTCTTCACAGATGCTGCCAGACCTGCTGAGCTTTTCCAGCAATTTCTGTTTTTGCTCTGTCTAATGTCCCCTCACTATTCAAAACACCTCGGTCAAAATTTCGCTCAATCTTCTGTTCTCTACGGCACAGTCTTAACCTCTCAATCTCTTGACATCACTGAAATGATGCAGCACTTACAATGGAGTAGCCTGTTGAAACACAGTGAACAGCTCCAGTGATAGAGACTCGGCTAGAGAGGGGAGTCTGAAGGAGAATATTTAAGACGGAGAAGGTGGATCGGGAGAAGGTAAAGTCTATTCCCCTTACAGCATACTGTGGTAATATAGGAGTGTCAGAGCCTCAGCAAATCCTGAGAAGTCAAGTTGAAAAGGGTGGCGCTGGAAAAGCACAGCAGGTCAGGCAGCATCCGAGGGGCAGGAGAGTCGACGCTTCGGGCACGATGAAGGGCTTATGCCTGAAATGTTGACTCTCTTGCTCCTCAGATGCTGCCTGAACTGCTGTGCTTTTCCAGCGCCACACTTTTCAACTCTCGATTCTCCAGCATCTGCAGTCCTCACTTCCTCCTCGACCCTGAGAAGTCCAGGTAAAAGAAACCATTGGTCCCTTCGCTGATCTCTTATGCGAGAGAGATGACAGGAGGTGATCTTAATCTAAGATGAGAGATGGGACTGAGATGTTGGGGCTTTCAAGATGTCCTGAGCTGGTGTGGGGATTGAACCCATCAAAACGTCTATTCTCTGGTTCCTCGGATGCTGCCTGACCTGGTGTGGTTTTCCAGCAACAAATTCCCAACTGAGTCAAACCAACTGCCTCCCACCCCTGAGCCACAGGAAGCCTCAGCGTACAACTTTGTTGGTTCTGACGAAGAGTTAATGGATTCAAAATGTTAACTCTGCTTTCTCTCCGCAGACGCTGCCAGACCTGCTAAATTTCGCCAACAATTTCTGTTTGTGTTTCAGATCTCCAGCATCCACAGTTCGTTGTTTTATTAGACTACTTTGTTGGGCTTGTTCCAACAATTAGACCCAGCAGCCAACCCGTACGGAGCAAGAGGAGAGACAGGTTACAACAGCTGGATTTTAAATTTCTCTGTTTCAAAATGCAATCTCGGCCCTCATCTGTCTAGGTCTGTAACCCTTCGCCAGTTCAAACTTCACTCCAGAGAAGCACTCCGTGACCTTTCATGATTTTAAAGGCGCTATATGAATGTGAGTTGTTGCTGCTTGGATTACGTGGAGAAAGCAGAATTCATCCAATTGTCTTGTGAGCCACTGGGG
Organism: Chiloscyllium punctatum; assembly: GCF_047496795.1. Lineage (NCBI taxonomy): Eukaryota > Metazoa > Chordata > Chondrichthyes > Orectolobiformes > Hemiscylliidae > Chiloscyllium > Chiloscyllium punctatum. The sequence continues at coordinate 85,055,683 of NC_092757.1, read as the reverse complement.
AAGGTGCAACAGCTGGAGGGCTGGGTGAGGAAGAGAAGGAAAAGGGGGTGAGTGGGAGAGAGAGAGAAAGTCAAAAAGAGAGGGAGAGACGATGAATGGGGGAGAGAAAGAGGGAGTGGGGGAAGAGAGATGGGGGGGGAGAAAATGAGATATATACAGGGTGAAAGGTGAGGGAGAGAGAAAATTGAGGGAGAGATAGAAAGGGAGAGGGAGATAAGGAGAGACAGGGAGAGAAAGAAATACAGTAAGGGGGTCCACAGAGAGAGGGAGAGAAAGAGAGAGGAAGAGAGAGAGAGAAGGTGAAAAGGAGACACAGGGAGAGTGAGGGATACAGAGAGAGTGAGAGGAAGAAAGAGAGAGAGGCAGATATGGAGAGAGGGATAGAAAGAGAAAGAGAGAGGGGAGAAAGGGAGAGAGACAGAAAAGAGAGAGAACGAGAGAGAGAGAAATAGGGAGAGGAAAATGAGCTCACCTCTCCACTGAGGTGCGTACTTGTCCATGTGTTGTTTTTCATACCCATAGTGTGAATGGGATACACACTGGTGAAGGTATAAGTTTATTAAAATACTGTACCACTCACTGTGCACATGGAGACCACTAGATGGAGTCTGGTGCCCCCAGTTGAAAAAATATTCATAAATATTTTAAAATAATGCTCATGAACTTAAGCCTGGACCTGGTAAATTTTGAACACTTGCTGGAAGTGTTACTGATGACGCAGGTCGTTGGCTCAGTGTGACAATGACTTGCACATCACATGGTGTCTCTCAGCAATGTCTTCCCCACACAGTCCTTACCCATCAGTGCCTGACAAGCAATGGGGTGGTGGGGGAGAGGGAGTGGTGCAATGTTAATGTCACAAGGCTAGTAATCTGGACACTCAGGCTCATGTTCTGGCTACCTGGACTGAAATCCCACCTTGGCCAATGGAGAAATTTGAATTCAATTAAATCTGGAATATGGGAGGGGGAGGCAGTTGAGCTCAATGGTCATTATGTGAATAGCAACGATTGTTAATTATTGTAAAAACCCATCTGGTTCCCAAATGCCCTTTGGGGAAGGAAAAGGCCATCCTTACCTAGTCTGGCCTACATGTGACTCCAAACCCACAGCAATGTGGTTGACCCTTAACTGCCCTCTGGGGCAATTAGGGATGGGCCATAAATGCTGGCCCAGTCATTGGTGCCCTCATCCCGTGAAGGAATGTCAAAAAAAGGCAACTCTAAAGTGGTAAATGCCACTTGAGTCTCCTCATCTGATCTATCAGATCCTTCTCGTCTTTATTTGCATATCCAGCCAAATGCATCTGTAAAATCTCCCTCAACACGCCCCTGTGGGTTCTCCGTTCCCCTCATTCTCTGGATATTGAACATTTTGCCCTGATTTTCTAACCAGATTCTTTTGTGGCTACCTCAGTGCTCCCCAAACCTCCTTCTCCACAGTGAGCCTGTTCCGAGGTGTGTGTGTGTGTGTGTGTGTGTGTTGGGAGTGCGGGTCAAGGGTTGACAGTGGTGAGCAAGAGATTCAGCGATTGTGGTCTCAGGGTCTGCGTTCCAAACAGTTAACTCCTCCCCCACGGGGCTCCTGATCCAGACTCCGGGAAGCCCTTGTCTATCCTATCTCGACCACCCCTACGAGTGGAGACGATTTCTCTGTGTTGACCCGTTTCAAAAGCAACTTTTCATTGATTCAGTCAGGTCACCCAGCTTCTGGTGTACAGCTCTCATCCTGGGAAATCCTCGCCTTGTTGTCCAGGGAAGCTGACGGTGGGGACCTGTTCTACAGGATGCCCAGAGACAACCAGAAAGTCAAACCTCCAGAGCTTTCTAGAGGGATCCCAGTACATGGGAATACGCCATCGTGGAGCTGGAAAAATGACAAACCCGATACCCTAAGCAATTGACCTGGGCAAAGGTCACCCCGTCACCAAGAAAGAGATCAGCTCAAGACAGAAGAGGGAACCTAACCAAGCTCACGAAGGGTCTGATTTGGCCCAGGCTTCTGTGGCCTAGCTCCCTACGAAAGGCGCACAAAAGAATTGTGGAACATCTCTGAAGACAAGTGGGCACTCAACTTCATCAAAAAGATTTGGAGATGTCAGTGCTGGACTGGGGTGGACAGAGTTAAAAATCACACAACACCATATTATAGTCCAACAGGTTTATTTGGAAGCACTAGCTTTCTGAGTGCTGCTCCTTCATCAAGTGACAACCACCTAATATAGGAGCAGTGCTCTGAAAGTTAGTGCTTCCAAATAAACATGTTGGACTATCACCTGGTGTTGTGTGATTTTCATTGAAAAGAGATATTCTTGCGAAGAGGCAGAGCGAATGCGCCAGCAGCAAAGAGAAAGACAGCAGCAAAGAAAGGTTTATCAGTACAACGTTGTGATAATTAAAGTTCTTAAATTTAAACTAAAAACAACAAACTTGGACAGATGCTCTCAAGAAAACACGACATCCGACAGGAACAGAGTCGAGCACCTTCATGAGAGGCGACGACTCTCCTCCAGCACTGACGTCACCCACAGCGATCGGGTATGAAAATTGAGAGCGCTTTGAACGTCACACGTGAAACAACACCAACAAGGACTGTGAACCGTGAACTCCCTATCACTGAACACTCATCTGTCAAAGCGACGGGGAGAATCCATCACTTCCTCCTTCTAATATAGAGAACCAAAGGAGACCATCCCTTCTTCAATCCTGGGGAAGTGAGACCCACCTCATCCTGTTACATATTAGCCTGTCTCTCTCTCTCTCTCTCACTCACACACACACACAGTCTCACACACACAGAGTCACACACACACATGCACAGTCACACATACACACATGCACACAGTCATACACACACACACACTCTCACACACAGTCACACATACACACGCGCGCACATGCACACACAGACACAGTCTCACACACACAGACACAGACACACACACGTGTAAGGATGCGTCAGGTGTGACGGGTTTCTCTGGTGACGAGCTGCTGCTTGGTGAGCTTATCCTGTCAGCTAGTAAGAGTTATTGCACTGCCTGGGCACTAACTCATTGCTGTCAATAGTCTCTCTTCAACTTCCACGCAGGGACAGAACAGGACACCTGTTGTTCTGTTGTTGCTTATTTAGAGGGTTATTAGGAAGAGTTGCGATTGATGAAGAGGCACAGGCAATTTCATTGCAGCATCTGTCCAGGGCTTTGTTCTGCTGTTGTTGCTGTGCTCTGAGCCAGGATTATATCACTGGGCTGCTTGTTCTTGTATTGTTTTGGGGACTTGGTAGGAAATAAGATGCAGCCAATTTGCAGAACGAACTGCATGGAGCCATCTCTGTTCACCTTCTCCTGCACCTGTGTCGAAAGCAGCAGTAAAAGGGGCAGCTTGTATATAAGCTTAGTGCTGGGCAGGAATGCAGGGTAATGATTCTAGATTACAGTGGTGCTGGAAGAGCACAGCAGTTCAGGCAGCATCCGAGGAGCAATAAAATCGACGTTTCGGGCAAAGGCCCTTCATCTGGAATTATGCAGGGTAATGAATTAAACTGTTTGTAATAGATCATTTGCTTATTTAATGAGCCTGCTATTCCCAATACTGTGTTGTATCTAGCCAGGTAGGATTATACACCGGTGATAAACTTGAAGTTAGATCATAGGATCCTACAGTGTGGATTGAGGCCATTCAGCCCATCAAGTCCACACTGACCCTGCAAACAGCATCCCACACACCCTACCCCTATGACCCTTCATTTCCCATGGATAATCCATCTAATCTACACATCCCTGCACTCTATGAGCAATTTAGCTTGGCCAATCCACCTAACCTGCACATCTCGCAGATACGGGGAGAATGTGCAAACTCCACACAGACAGTCGTCAGAGGCTGGAATCGAACCTGGGACCCTGGCACTGTGAGGCAGCAGTGCTAACAATATGTTGCTGAGTATTCACAGAGTAAATAATGCCGTGGACAGTATCTAACAGCAAGATCAACATTAGATCTTATTGAATGATGGAATAGGCCTACTTTTGTTCATGTGTTTGTAGAATGGTAATGGTGTGTGTTACAATTCCTCACCATCACGTGCATGTTGCAGTCTGGAGCTATGGTCAGTGATGACGGAGCTTCCAATATTCTTTCCATTGTCTGGATGCCCAGGAACCACTCCCACTCCTACCACTGTCCACAGCTGGGGTCTGGAAGGATTTGAGGGTTAATCATCAACCCATTTGGTTATCTTACAAACACACCTCCCTCAGCTGTCAAGTCCTGGAGTGGGACTTGAACCTGGAGCCTCTGCCTCAGAGGCAGGGACACTACCCACTGTGCCTCAGAATGAGTAAAAGGGTAAGAATATTGGAGGCTCCGTCATCACTGAGATAACTCCAGACTGCAACATGCATGTGATGGTGAGGAACTGTAACACACACTATTACCATTCTACAAATGGTGATCTTGCTGTTATATACCGCCTGAACAGTCATCATTTTGTATGTCTCACCCTGCTCAATCACCCTATTGTCTGCATGTCCCTCCATGTTATGATTTGTCCGTACTGCATGCAAAACTAAACTTTTCACTGTACCTAGGTCAATGGGACAGCAATAAAGTAATTCATGGTTGATCTGATTTTAACCTCAACTCCACCTTCCTGCATATCCCTGATAATCTTTCATCCCTTTGGTAATCAAGAGACTGTCATCCTCCCTCCAAAGCCAGCCTATCCTTCCTGTAGGGCGAGACCCAGCACTCTTAGTCATAGTCATTCAGCGCGGAGACAGACCCTTCAGTCCAACCAGTCTATGCCAACCATAATCCCAAACTAAACTAGTCCCACCTGACTGATTAGATTAGATTACATTACAGTGTGGAAACAGGCCCTTCGGTCCAACAAGTCCATACTGACCCGCACATCTTTGGACTGCGGGAGGAAACCGGAGCACCCGGAGGAAACCCACGCAGACACGGGGAGAACGTGCAAACTCCACACAGTCAGTCGCCTGAGGCGGGAATTGAACCCGGGTCTCAGGTGCTGTGAGGCAGCAGTGCTAACCACTGTGCCACCGTGCCGCCCACACCGTGACTTGGCCCATATCCCTCCAAACCTTTCCTATTCATGTACATATCCAAATATCGTTTAAATGCTGTTACGGTACCTACACCCACCACTTTCACTGGTAGTTCATTCCACACATGAACCACTCTCTGTGTAAAAACATTGCCTCCATGTACCTTTCTCCTCTCACCTTAAGAATGTGTCCCCTAGTTTTGAACTGCAGACACCACTGAACCAAAACCTTCAGTAACTCGTTTCTTGTGTACCCCTGTCAACTCCAACACTTTTGAAGTGAAGCTAAACATTCCATTTGCCTTTTTAGAGTCATAGAGTCATAGAGATATACAGCATGGGAACAGACCCTTCAGTCCAACCCATCTATGCCAACCAGATATCCCAACCCACTCTAGACACCTGCCAGCACCCGGCTACACACCACTGATGATGTCATCCAGGAGGGAGACAAAACGTTTCAACAAAATCAACCAGTTCAATGTACTGACCAACCACTTCCAGGTTGCCAGGGTTGGAGGGTTTGAGCTATGGAGAGAGGTTGAATAGGCTGGGGCTGTTTTCCCTAGAGCACCGGAGGCTGAGGGGTGACCTTATAAAGGTTTATAAAATCATGGGGGGCATGGATAGGATAAATAGGCAAGGTCTTTTCCCTCGAGTAGGGGAGTCCAAAAGCAAACGACATAGGTTTAAGGTGAGAGGGGAAAGATATAAAAGGGCAACCTTTTCACACAGCGGGTGTTACGTGTATGGAATGAGCTGCCAGAGGAAGTGTCGGAGGCTGGTACAATTACAATGTTTAAAAGGCATCTGGATGGGTATATGAATAGGAAAGGTTTAGAGGGATATGGGCCAAGTGCTGGCAAATGGGACTATATTAGGTTAGGATATCTGGTTGGCATGGATGAGTTGGGCCGAAGGGTTTGTTACTGTGCTGTACAACTCTATGACCCGATAATTACTACTACATGCTTCAACTCAACTTACCAACTCTTTGGGAGGGGTTTATACTGCATCTCTCCACCCTAAACAGAGGGGCGCGTAAACGTTCAGACAAAGCAGCTGAGAGACACAGGGTGTCAGGAGCACAGGTTGGTGGAGGGATGGAGAAAGCCAAGTCCGTGCCTTCCTGGAAACAATTCAGGAGAATGCACGGGACAGAGTCATTCTCCAAATGTCAAAGGTATGACATCAATCAACACTCTCGCCACATCTCAACAAAGTTTCCGGATCAGCCTTTGCCCTGGAGGTGACAGTGTTTAAATCTAATCTGAACTGGCACTTCTTCGCTGAGTCACAGAAAAGGAATGAATATTAAATAAGAGACTGCAGAATGTGTTGCCGCTACACGTATTCAAAGTAGCCCGCTTTGCAGTGAATTCTCTCGATCACATTGGCTTACAGCTCCTTAACTTCAACAATGTCAACTTGCATTTATGTAGCACCTTTCACATAGTGAACTGCCTCAGGGCGCTTTACAAGAGAGTTACCAAAGAAACTCTGACACTAAGACACAGAAAGGACCAAAAGCTCGACTGGGGGGGGGGGGGGCGCTGGCAAACTATTGAGGGGTAAATTAAAGGAGCAGAAGGGGAATGGGGGGGCTGGTTTAGCTCAGTTGGCTGGACAGCAGGTTGGTGATGCAGACTGGCACCAACTGTATGGGTTCAATTCCTGCACTAACTGAGGCCACCATGAAGGACTTTCCTTTCCAAACTCTCCCTTGCCAGAGGTGTGGTGACCCTCAGGTTCAATTACCCCCAGCCACTTCTCTCTAATCAGGGACTGGCTCCATGGTCCTCTGGAATTATGGCTAGTTTACGTTTATGAGGTGGGGGGGGGAAGGATTACAAAGAGAATTCCAAACCTCAGGACCCACACACCTAAGGTCATGCCCACTAATCATAAAATCCTGACAGTGTGGGAGCAAGTCCACACTGACCCTCTGAAAAGCATCCTAACCCTGCATTTCCCATTGCTAATCTACCCAGCCTGCACACTGAGGGCAATTTAATATAGGCAATCCACCTAACCTGCACATCTTTGGATCGTGGGAAGAAACCTATGCAGACACGGGGAGAATGTACAAACTCCACACAGACAATCACCTGAGGCTGGAATCGAACCTGGGACCCTGGCGCTGTGAGGCAGCAGTGCTAACCACTGAGCCACCTGGCCCATGGCAGAGCCAAAGAAAGCCCGGAGCATGCAAGAAGTCAGGATTGGATGGAGCACAGAGATCCAGGAGGGATGTGAGGCTGGAGGGGGAATGGAAGTGGGCAGGGAAGGCTAGGAAGAGATTTAAACCAAAGGTTGAGAACTTTAGAAACGGAGGCACTGCCTGGTATGGCTCAGTGAGCACGGGGGTGTGTGGGCTGAACGGCATCGAAACTCCAGTTTTGGGATTTGGGGACCAAATTATCCAGCTAGACTCATGGGCGTCTCGCAAAATACGTACCATCCCAAACGGACAGCAGACTGCAGAGCACTCCTTCACCTGAGACACATCGCACTGTTACTGAGAGTGTACAGGCTTCACAGCAGAATGAAGTCATTGTCACAGTGACAGTAGAGTGATAGAGCCTCCAAAAACATAAGCGAGGGGAACTAAAATAACCCTCGCGTTGTCAGCTTGATTCATTCAGCCCATCCCTTCATCCCAAGTCAGAAATCTGCTCTGCTTGGAATGTCTCAAACAGAGTCAAGGGTGTGGCGCTGGAAGAGCACAGCAGGTCAGGCAGCATCCGAGGAGCAGGAGAATTGACGTTTTGGGAATAAGCCCAGATCCCTGATGAAGGGCTTATGCCCGAAAAATCGATTCTCCTGCTCCTCGGATGCTGCCTGACCTGCTGTGCTTTTCCAGCGCCACACTCTAGACTCTGATCTCCAGCTTCTGCAGTCCTCACTTTCTCCTATGTCTCAACAAAAACCCGGGCAGAGGATCCCACCCAATGGCACAGTGAGGGAGACTGGACAGAGCCATCTTTAAAACTGAGACATCAAACACAATCGTGTTTGGTCTGCACTCGTGATCAAATTACACAATCCAAAACGGAAATGAAGGATTAAGTTCTTACTGGAAACTAAGCTTCAACGAAAGAGACCAAACAGAACAGAATATTCCAACAATCCACACTCATGAGCTAAATCACTGGTCGGCACGGTGGCTCAGTGGTTAGCACTGCTGCCTCACAGTGCCCAGGACCCAGGTTCAATTCCAACCTTGGGCAACTGTCTGTGTGGAGTTTCCACATTCTCCCTGTACCTGTGTGGGTTTCCTCCGGATGCTCCGGTTTCTTCCCACAGTCCAAAGATGTACAAGTCAGGTGGATTGGCCATGCTAAATTGCCTGTAGTGTTAGATGCATTAGTCAGAGGGTAATGAGTCTGGGTGGGTTACTCTTTCGAGTGGATTTGTTGGGCCGAAGGGCCTGTTTCCACACTGTAGGGAATCTAATCAAAATGACATCTCTTGCTCTGTCTGCAGAACTGGAATCAGTGTATTTCTGGTTTCCCCCTTGTGGGAGAGTCCTGAGGGTATCATCTCAGGATAAGGGATCACACACTTCAGATAAAGATGAGGAGGAATTTCTTCTCTTGGAGGGTTGTGAATCTGTGGAATTCTTCACCAGAGGGCTTTTGAGGCTGGGCCCTTAAGTGTATTCAAAATAGATTTTTAATCAGCAAAGGAGTCAAGGGCTTTGGGGAAAGCAGAGATGGGGATTATCAGATAAGCCATTATCTCATTGCAGAGTAGTTTGAATGGTTTCAATGGTCTATTGCTGCTCCTACGTCTTATGGTCTTAAAGTTTGATTTACTGGATGAAAAACTTGGAGACCTTTTGATGAAATCTTGCTGCTTATGTCTTAACTTGTCTTCAATCACCTCCCTGCTCCCTCACCTAGATTAGTTCCCAATCAAACAAAGTTTTGTTTGTAAAATTCACATCCTTGTTTCCAAATCCCTCCATGGCCTGACACCCCCTTATCCTGTAATCTCCTCCAGCTCTAAGATTTGATGCTCATCTCATTCTGGTCTTTGGAACAGCCTGATTTCAACTGTTCCAGCACAGTCAGTCATACCTCCAGCTCCCGAGGTATTACGCTCTGCAGTTCCTTCCCAAAACTTTACCTTTTTTCTTTAAGTCACTTCTTACAACCAGGTTCTTTGATCAAGATGTCGTTTCAGTCTCCCTCATGTCTCCTTGCGATACTCTTGCATCATATCTTGATTTATAATGCTCCTGTTAAAGTTGCTATGTACACCTAAGTTGCTGTTGGTGGCTCAGGGGTTAGCACTGCTACCTCACAGCGGCAGGGACCTGGGTCCAATTCAAACTTTAGGTGACTGTCTGTGTGGAGTTTGCGCGTTTGCCCAGTGTCTGTGTGGGTTTCCTCCGGGTGCTCCAGTTTCCTCTCACAGTCCAAAGATGTGCAGGTTACGTGGCATGGCCATGGGAAATGTATGGTTATAGGGTAGGGGTTATGGGTCTGGGTGGGATGCTCTTTGGAGGGCTGGGTGTAGACTTGATGGGCTGAATGGCCTGCCTCCACACTGTAGGGATTCTATAAGAAGTGATACTAGAATTGTAAGCATCTTATTTTCTTTATAGGGTGTGTGTGAGTACGTACCTGTGTGAAAGTGTGCATGTATGTGTATGTGTGAGAGTGCATGCCTGTGTAACAGTGTGCCTGGTTGAAAGCATGTGTGTGTATGTGTGTGCGCGTGCCTGTGTAAGAGTGCACCTGTCTGAGAGTGTGCATGTGTGTGTGTATGCATGTGGTGTATGCGCATGAGAGCATATGTGTGTGTGTGAGTATGTGTGTGGGTACGTGCCTGTGTGAGAGCGTACCTGTGTGTGAGTATGCGTGTGATTCTGTGTATGAGGGTGTGCATGTGTGAAAACGTGCATGTGTGTGTATATGCATTTGAGTGTATGTGTGTGAAAATGCGCTTGTGTGAGAGTGCATGTGTGCGTGTATGCGTGTGAGTGCGATCATGTGTGAGAGCGCGCCTGTGTGAGAGCGTGCGTGTGTGTGTGAGTGTGCCTGTGTGAAGGAGTGCATGTGAGTGTGCCTGTGAGTGAGTGTCTGTGTGAGAGTGTGCTAGTGCGTAAGAGCATGTATATGTGTGAATGTCTATGTGTGCCTGTGTGAGGGCATGCACGTGTGCAAGTGTGCATGTGTGACAGTGTGCATATGTGTGTGTGCATGTGTATGTGTGTGTGTGCCTAACAGACCGTGTGTGTGTGTGCAAATGCGTCTCCAGGAATCAGAAGGTGAATATGTAAGACAGTTACTGCAGCCCATTCCATTTTCGTTTTCTTTGAACAGTTGCATTTATTAATTATTGAAACATTGGGAACGGGGCAAACGTCTGGCTGACAGGTCAAGATCATCCAACAGCTGGACAACAAAAGGCCTTATCCCCTCTCTGTCCTGGGAGGAGACGGGGCACCATCGCTGACGAGGGTCTGGGGGTCAGGAGCGTTTGGGAGGCTGGAGGGTCTTTTGGCGAGCGCTCCAGAGGCCTCACGGACACCAAAAGCCTGATGAGCTGCTGCAGGGAGGTGATGCCATGGATGCAACACCCCAATCCCTTTTTCCCAACACTGACTACATTGGAGGTCCCATCCATCTTGAGCAACACAGTGCAGGCTGCACAGCTCTGAAATCCCTCTGGATTTCGCCTCCAGAAACCCGGGGAGCACCCGAAGAAACAACTCTGGACCTGCTGAGTCACTGCGGACAGGGGTTAAAGGCTTGAGTCAACACTTGGCTCATCGACTAAGTGACTGCAGGTTCCTCTCAATCGAGACAGTTCCTGGAGGACAATTTAAGGACCAATTTAGGCAGCGCAGTAATGAAAAAAAAACAACCCTGAGAAACAAGACCCACATCCATTAGATCTGCAGAGGTGTCCCGCAACTGCTTATATTTTCTTAAGGCAGCTGTCAGAATGTATCACTATCAGACCAGGCTCAATGGGAAAAAATACCTAGTCATCCGGTCCTAACAACCCTGCTTTACTCCAACCTTTTGGAAGCTTTCAAAGCATTATTTAGAAGCACTTCAAAATCAGCAATCAATGATTTTATCCGAGCAGAGTAAAGGCAATTCAGGACATTTACTCCTTACTGATACACAAGTTGGTTAGCAGCCAATTTGTTCAACAAGGGGTTTCTTGCAGGGTTGGGCCCCTTTCATGTTTTTAACAATTTACAGTTCTTTTTGAGGAGGGTGGGGTAATGAGAGACCCTGGTCGCACTGATTCCCCAAAGCATCAGCTCCCTACATCTGGTTTGAACTCTCAGCTTTGACCTCTTACTTGCACAGGCCTACACAAAGAGGTTCTGAAAAAGAAAGCCGCAAGGTTACCATTCATCAGGGAACACAGGTTGTCCCTCTACAATCAGGCTCTGCATTAGCTACTTTAGACATTGACCCAAATGTCACCTTCAGAGAGATGGCGCAATGCCCTGGAGCACACTGGCTGTGGAAGTGTTTCCAACGTTGAATAATGCAGTTGGCATTTGTTCCCTTTGTAGGGCTGGGGCTGGGTGTTCAGAGGCCCTCACAAAAGTTTCCCCCACTTGGTGTGTGTGTGTCATCAGTGATTCTGAGAAAGTTATATCTCAGTGACTTGGCATCAATAGCTTATGGACAAATGCCAACACCACCAACCAATTAGATTTGGCCGATCACTTCACATGCCAGAGGATGTCAAAGTCATAGGCAAGTCACCACTAATGCAGTCACTCGAGGGACATTCCCTTGGCACGCGGCAGTGACATGGTTAGAAAAGATAGGTGTGTGTGTGTGAGAGACAAAGAGAGAGAGAGAGAGAGAGAGAGAGCGAGAGTGTGTGACTGTGTATGTGTGAATGTTTCTATGTGTGCAGCAAAGAAACAGACCCTACGGTCCAACTCATCCACGCTGACCAGATATCCAAAATTAATCTAGTCCCATTTACCAGCATTTAGCCCATTTCCCTCTAAATCCTTCCTAATCATATACCCAATCAGATGCTTTTTAAACATTGTAATTGTACCAGCCTCCACCACTTCCTCTGGCAGCCTATTCGATACATGCACCACACTCTGCGTGAAAAAATTGCCTCTTAGATCCCTTGTATATCTTTCCTCTCATCTTAAACCTTAGTTCTGTGTGTGTGTGTGTGTGTGTGTGTGTGTGTGTGTGGTGACAAACAATCCTGTAGGCCACTGGATCCCTCAAGATTGCTTTGACATTTGGTAAGATCACAGTCCATCTGATTGTAACCTCAAAACCACCCTCCTACCTAATCCCCAATAGCCCACCACCTCTCTCACCCCTATTTGCCCTCGAGAGGTGATGGTGAATTGCCTTCTTGAACCACTGCAGTTCACAGTAGGTAGACCCACAGTACTGGGATGAGACTCTCACTCTCTCCTGCTCGACACTAGAAGGTTCTGATTCATAACTGATGCAAACGTAGACCTCCCATCCCCCGTCACAGTCAGTTCCTGTTAGCCTGGGTCGGTTCAGCTGCCTGGACTGTGCGGGGCCAGCATTTTACAGAATGGAATCATATGGCACAGATAAGGCCCCTCGGCCCGACAAGTCTACACTGAGAAAACTACACCAAACCTACACCAGCCCCACTTGCCAGGACTTGGCCCACAGCCTTCAATGTTATGACATTTCAAGAGGCTCATCCACGTACTTCTTACAGGTTCTGAGGTTTCCTGCAGGAACAGAAATCAGCCAGAGGGATATATGGGCAGTCATGCTGATGGGATCAAGCAAGAATCAATCTATGGAGAGATGGAGAGACCTGATGGTGTGACAAGCCTAGGGAGAGATAGACAGCCAGCCACAGAAGTTTTGACATCACAACTGTAGTGATTGTAACGAGGTCAGTCATAGAATATGACTTCCCTGATTGGCAGCCAGTTGTTAAGAACGCCTGGAAGCAGATTGAAGAGGAGCTTTAAATAAGGGAATTCCAAGGAAAAATCCATAGGACTATTGGGAAGGAACATGGCAGTGGGGTCAGTTAAACAGTTTCAAAGAGTGGATATATTGAACAAATTCAACTATTAGGTTCATAAAATCCATGATAACATGACTTGAATTTAGTCTTTCTTCAATTTTCTGGCTGAGTTATATTAGGCGATTGCAGATCAGCGACACACCTTATCCTGCGAAAGGTGTAGCTCATTGGAGCTACAGTCCCTGGAAATTGTCACCACCTGTAATTCAGGATGACTCAGCGGTTCACAACACAGCCAGAGGTCACAGAAGAAGAACTGAGGATGGAGTCTCTTTGGCTCATCGTACTTTATTGATCCACAGACCTAGGACCATTGTCCGAAGCAGCATCCAATCAGGCTGCTGGGTTCTAACCACTGTCAGTAGGAAGGGGAATTGCCAGGTCCTAGTCTTAGATTGATCTATTTCCCAAATCCCCTTGTCAGAGTCACAGAGATGTGCAACACGGAAACAGACCCTTCAGTCCAACTTGTCCATGCTGACCAGATATCCCAGCCCAATCTAGTCCTATTTGTCAGCACTTGGCCCATATCCCTCCAAACCCTTCCTATTCATATACCCATCCAGATGCCTTTTAAATGTTGTAATTGTCCCAGTCTCCACCACTTCCTCTGGCAGTTCATTCCATACATGCACCACCCTCTGTGTGAAAAAGATGCCCCTTAGGTCTCTTTAAAATCTTTCCCCTCTCACTTTAAACCAATGCCCTCCAGTTTTGGACTCCCCTACCCTGGGGAAAAAAACCTTGGCTATTTACATCCATGCCCCTCATGATTTTATAAACCTCTTACCAGGTCGCCCCTCAGCCTCCGATGCTCCAGGGAAAACAGCCCCATTCTATTCAGCCTGTAGCTCAAATCCTCCAATCCTTGTAAGTCTGTTCTGGGCACTTCCAAGTTTTGCAAAATCTTAGCTATAGCAAGTAGACAAGAATTGAACACAGTATTCCAAAAGTGGCCTAACCAATGTCCTGTACAGCCACAACATGACCTCCCAACTCCTGTACTCAATACTCTGATCAAAAAGGAAAGCATATCAAATGGTGCCTTCACTACCCTATCTACCTGCGACTCCACTTTCAAGGAGCTATGAACCTGCACTCCAAGGTCTCTTTGTTCAGCAACACTCCTCAGGACCTTACCATTAAGTGTACAAGTCCTGCCGTGATTTGCCTCTCCAAAACGTCACATCTCACATTTATTGCAGAGGAATCTAGGTAAACATACAAGGAAGACAGAAATAGAAAGGTAAGATGAAGTCAGTTGGACCAGTTGGGCTGAGCAGCCAGTTTCTGGGCTGCCATATTCAGTTTTAGGAAGTGTGAGGCAGTTCAGAAGTCACCTCAGACTTGGGGGAGTGAGCAGGAAAGAGAAAAGTGGAGCTCTTCAGAGTGGCAACCGAGCCACAACCAATGTGTCACTCACCATCAGCAGAGAACCAACTCACAGCTGTCTGCCCATAATTGTAGTAAATTGTATTGTCTTCAGGATTAATTTCAATAGCATTGCAGCATCTAGTCATTCCAAGTCAGGATAATCAGTAAATTGATTACTGTAATAATACGCAGATCAGCTTTTAAAGAGAAGTGATTGGGCAGGCCAATAACTCATCATCAAACATCCACAAAGGCTTCCAGTATGAACGACCCCAGCTGTCGGTACATAATCGCGGAATGTTCCGGCAACAGACACACACCATTCAGCCCACAAGCCTATGTTTTTCCTATGTGTGCCAAGTGTTCTGATTCACGCCCTTCTGCTCTCTCTCCACACCTTACAACATCCCTTTCCATAATTCCCTGCTGGAAGAGCCGGCCGACTCAGATTTAAGAACAGTTTGTGGAGGAGGACCCGACATTCTGTGTAAAGAACATTTCTTCGAGCCACCTCTGTGACCATGGCCAGCATCACCCTACTTAATCAACAGGCTTTCTGATTGTGGAAGCCTTCGATCAGCTCCAGGCAGCTGGCTATTCAGGGAAGATGGTGCCTACTGCACACGAGACAGTGTCACCCTCACCAAGCCAACTAAACTTCATCAGTGAACTTTTTGAATGTACTGACTGAACATGGCGGGAATGAAGACATCCACGCAGCAACAGAAAGGAAGGATTTGCATTTATATGGTGTCGGTAGTGTGACACTTGCTGAGACAATAAACTGAGACCTTGACCACCTGCTTTCTCAAGTCGATGGTAAAGATCCCACGGCTTCTGTTTCGAAGAAGAATACTAGAGTTCAATCTGTACGATTGGCAAGGGGTAACAGTGGTCAGTGGTTAGCGCTGCTGCCGCACAGCACCAGAGACACAGGTTCGATTCCAGCCTCAGGTGACGGTCTGTGTGGAGTTTGCACATTCTCCCTGTGTCTGTGTGGGCTTCCTCCAAGTACTCCAGAGTCCAAAGATGTTAGGGTTAGGGTGGATTGGCCATGGGAAATTACCCATAGTGTCCAGGGATGTGCAGGTTAGGGTGGATTGGCCATGGGAAATTACCCATAGTGTCCAGGGATGTGCAGGTTAGGGTGGATTGGCCATGGGAAATTACCCATAGTGTCCAGGGATGTGCAGGTTAAGGTGGATTGGCCATGGGAAATTACCCATAGTGTCCAGGGATGTGCAGGTTAGGGTGGATTGGCCATGGGAAATTACCCATAGTGTCCAGGGATGTGCAGGTTAGGGTGGATTGGCCATGGGAAATTACCCATAGCATGCAGGGATGTGCAGGTTAAGGTGGATTGGCCATGGGAAATTACCCATAGTGTCCAGGGATGTACAGGTTAGGGTGGATTGGCCATGGGAAATTACCCATAGTGTGCAGGTTAGGGTGGATTGGCCATGGGAAATTACCCATAGTGTGCAGGTTAGGGTGGATTGGCCATGGGAAATTACCCATAGTGTGCAGGTTAGGGTGAATTGGCCATGGGAAATTACCCATAGTGTGCAGGTTAGGGTGAATTGGCCATGGGAAATTACCCATAGTGTGCAGGTTAGGGTGGATTGGCCATGGGAAATTACCCATAGTGTGCAGGTTAGGGTGGATTGGCCATGGGAAATTACCCATAGTGTGCAGGTTAGGGTGGATTGGCCATGGGAAATTACCCATAGTATGCAGGTTAGGGTGGATTGGCCATGGGAAATTACCCATAGTGTGCAGGTTAGGGTGGATTGGCCATGGGAAATTACCCATAGTGTGCAGGTTAGGGTGGATTGGCCATGGGAAATTACCCATAGTGTGCAGGTTAGGGTGGATTGGCCATGGGAAATTACCCTTGGTATCCAGGGATGTGCAGGTTAGGGTGAATTGATCACGGGAAATTGCCCATAGTGTCCAGGGATGTACAGGTTAGGGTGGATTGGCCATGGGAAATTACCCATAGTGTCCAGGGATGTGCAGGTTAGGTGGGCTAGCCATGGGGAACGCAGGGTTACAGGGATGGGTCTGGGTGGGATGCTTTTTGGAGGGTTGGTGTGGACTCGATGGGCCAAATGACCTGTTTCCACACTGTGGGGATTCCTTCATTCTGTGACTAAAACTCCGAGCCCACTCCAATTCTGGTCACTTATGCATCCTTGACATAGTTCATCCCAGTATTAGTCATGATGGCTAGATTTAGCTGCCTAGACGTGAGCTTCTATTCCTCTCTAACACTGTCTCCTCGCTCAAGACGCTCCTTAAAATCCCAACCACTTTCACCCAGTTTTTGGTCACCTCCTGACGGGACTCGGTGCTCACCCGGCAAAACACCTTGGGGGCATCTCTATCACAATAAGGCTGAAGTGTTAGAGCACTGATTGTTCATACACCACACATGGTAAATCCCCACCTTCCTCTCCATGACCTTCCCTCAGCCCAGGGGTCACAGGTGAACAGCACTGGGTCTAAAGTTCTTGTGAAGATCTGGAGCTTGGAAGCTGGTTGGATTTGTCGTGGGTCTGTTTGCTGAGTTGTTGGGGCGGTGGCGGGGGGATTGTTGGCAGACATTTTGTCCCCTTTCTCGGGGACACCATCGGTGCTGTGTTGCCTCCTGTGAAGCGTTGCTGTACTGTTCTTCTTCAAATTAATGTGGTTCTGTTTGAGCTGTTTCCGGTCAGTGCCAGTTCCAGTTGTTCCCTTTGTATATCGGGTCCGAGGTCAATGTGTTTGTTGATGGAGTCCGAGGGTGAGTACCCTGCTTCCAGGAATTCCCCTTGCTGTTCTTTGTTTGGTCTGTCTTGGTATCGCTGTGCTGTCCCAGTCAAACTCACAGTCCTGCTGTCTATGTGGCTGGATACCAGGGAGAGTTGGTCGTGTGGCTTGGTTGTGAGTTGGTGTTCATGGATGCAGGTCACTAGCTGTCTACCTGTTTAGCTCAGCACTGAATCGCACAGGCATTTGTACACTGGTGTGCCTGCATTAGAGACAGATGAGTATACTCAGACCTCATTATATGGACTTAGAATCATAGAAGTCTTAAATGGGTGCAGAGCTGAAAATGTGTTGCTGGAAAAGCGCAGCAGGTCAGGCAGCATCCAAGGAACAGGAGAATCGACGTTTCGCGCATCAACCCTTCTTCAGGAACCCTGTTCCATGGATGCTGCCTGACCTGCTGCGCTTTTCCAGCAACACATTTTCAGCTCTGATCTCCAGCATCTGCAGTCCTCACTTTCTCCTTAAATGGGTGCAGCACAGGATGAGGCCCACTAGGATGGTCTCTGGAGTGGGGGGGGACTGTCTTATGAGCAAAGGTTAAACAGGGTGGGATTCTATTCACTGTAGTTTAAGAGAAGGAGAAGCAATCTCATTGAAACATATAAGGTTCTTGAGGAGCTCTGCAGGGTAAATGCTGAGAGGATGCTTGCTCTCAGTGCTGAATGCAGTCGCTGCACAGGATTTTGTAAATTATGTTTGTCCTGCACTTCATGGGTATTGGGTCTGATCGATCCATTAGCAGTGGATAATAATGACATCACTGTACGCCAAAAGCATGCCTGCAGCCGTGAGGCAATACAAAACCCTGAGAGGGCACTTGCAGGTCATTCATTTCTTCGCGTTTGGCACGAGTAACTGGCAGCGTTTCGATTATTTTTCCAAGCTGGCAATTACTTCTCAATCGTTGCAGCTCAGGAACTGCTTTATGCAAATAAAAGATCCCATGGCAATCAGTGAGAGCAAAGCAATGCTGTGGTGTTTGCCTGCACAACAACACTGTTGCACATGAAGGATGCTTTGAGATATTCTGGAGAGACACAATTGCTGATCAATTAGAGCACGGCTGATGGGTATCTCATCTCCATTGAGCTGTCTTGATTCAAAAGCCCTTGATACCGCTAACCTAACAAAAATCTGTCGGTCTCAGAGTCTTGAAACTTGAGAGAAAGCAGATAGCGTGCCTTCTGTTAACAGTTGGGCAACACTGTGTTACAGTCCCACACCATGACATTACAATGTGGCTAGGGACCACTTACTTCCTTTGTTATAAGCAAGTAAAGTGAGAGAACCAGGTATTTACTGAGGGAAAAAGACCTGCATGATTCCAACATTTTGAAGAAATAACAATGGACATGACTACACAAAGGCTGAAGAGCAATCTACTATCTATACAACGGTAATCTATTATCTTGACATCTAATTAGAATTAGTCCAATGTAAATGTGGACAAAGTTAAAAATCACCCAACACCAGGTTATATTCTAACAGGTTTATTTGGAAGCACTAGCTTTCGGAGCACTGCTGTTTCATCATGTGACTGTGGAGCAGGATCATAAGACACAAAAGTTTGTAGCAAAAGATTACAGTTACATCAGTTGCATGACACTGCAATCTTTAGTTATAATTTCTGTGTCTTATGATCCTGCTCCACAGTCACATGATGAAGGAGCAGCGCTCCGAAAGCTAGTGCTTCCAAATAAACCTGTTGGACTATACCCTGGTGTTGTGTGATTTTTAACTTTGTACACCCCAGTCCAACACCGGCATCTCCAAATCATAACTTCCTCATAGCTCACTCTCCCAACTGAGACTGTGCTCTCATGGAATCGGTACTCCAAAGCCTACTGGCAGGCCCAATGTCACAGACATTTAAACAACATCAGCTTTTCACAGACAGATTATCACACAAGGTCAGCATTTCACAGACAGCTGGCTTCACCAAGCTGGTGCTGACCCTGCATTTCTCTGAGCCTGAATCTTGTTCAGCTGTGTGGAGTAAATACCCTGTACCTGCTTGAGGACTTCCTTCACCTTTGTTCTCAAATACACCTGACAATTACTGGCACATGGTTTCTCCTGAACCCCACAGCTCCCAGGGCCTTTCCTGAGCTTGTATGCAATACTGAGTCACATTTACCATCTCCTCAGACTTCAACCTGAGTCCTAACAGCTCACAATCTACGACAGCAGTAGCTTTTTGGGACAGAGTCTCTCCTCCTTGCTCTTAAGTTCTGACTGATTAACAACAATGAGGTAATGACGTTCTCCTCCAACTGCCTCCATCGAACTGAGTTAAACTGACCGGTCAGTAACCCTTGAATTGTTCTGAGTGACCTATTGAAAACCTTGCAATAACTTTGAATCTTTGTTCCTAGCATTTAAGTAGCTAATATTTTGGAACAGTGAATGTAGCAATGATGGGAACTCTGTTGGCTGAATGCTACCATTTTCACAGATTGCTGGCTTACACTGTGCGAACTGCATGCAACCAAATGGTTTCCAGCATTATTGCAAACCTGAGTCAGAGGTGATGATGGTGTGGCTCACTGATCTTCAACAACAACTTTCTGAATATAGTAATGGCATTTTTAACTTGAGTGTTAGGTTTCCTTTGATCTATAATCTTTCTGTCTGTGCTACTTTGTTCCTTTGAGGGTATCTTGACTGCTGAGGTTACCTAATACCTTCTGTTCAAATTCCATTCACTTCTACAGACTTAAAACAACGAGACAAAACTCCAGAAACAGCTACTTGGGAAATTTATTCGTATTAACCTTGTCACCAGTACCTTAGTACCTCGGTTTATGAACAAAATTTTATTAATAGTTTTCTCTTCACAGTTTTAGAAAGGCTTACATTCACAAGTACTGTGTAACCATTGACCGGTTTATGTCCTTCCTACTGGGCTGCGTAGATTTGAAGTGGTGGGTTGTGTCAGAACGTTGCTGATACTTGGATGTTCCTATGCAGAGACCTACTGTGGGCCTAGTCTGTGGCTGTGGACTGACACCTGGACAGATCCAAGACCCCCAGTCCCTCCTTGTTCACCGAGCTCAGTTCAGGAAACCTGTCTTCTCACTAGCACATGAGCAAATTGTGTCCTGACCCTTTACCACCCACCTCCCGCTTGACGGCCATACTCCTGCCATGACCTGGGGTCATGACCCGCAACCCAGAGGGGTGCCAGAAGCAGAACGGTCAACCATTCCAAAAGGAAACTGGATGGGAATATGAAGGAATGAGAGCCATAGAGTTACACAGATCAGGAGAAGGAATGAGACTGGCTGGACTGTCCCACGGAGGTGCAGCATAAACTGAAAGGGCCACATGGCTTCCTTATGTGCTGCTATTGACTTTATGACAGGAAGAAGGCTACATAGAATCCCTACAGTGTGGAACAAGTGCACACCGACCCTCTGAAGAGTAACCCACCCAGACCTATTTCCTTATATTTTACCCCCTGACTAATGCACCTAACCTACATATCCCTGAATACTATGGACAATTTAGTATGGCCAATTCACCTAACCTGCACTTCTTTGGACTGTGGGAGGAAGCCGGAGCACCCAGAGGAAACCCACGAGACACGGGGTGAATGTGCAAACTGCAAAGAGACAGTCTCCTGAGCCTGGAATCGAACCCCAGTCCCTAGTGCTGTGAGGCAGCTAACCACTGAGCCGTCGTGCCACCTAAAGTACCCAACTAGTTGTCATACTTTCAATGTTGCAAGGAATCCACAAAACATTACTTTATGTACTCATATCTCGGAAACTGATGCTAAGATCCATTTGCCTGCATCCTCAGAATATTAGGCTGAAACACAAATGAATCAGGAAAGCTCTCAAACAAAAACAGAAATTGCTGGAGAAACCAGTCAGCATGTGTGGAGAGAAAGCTGAGTTAACATGTCGGGTTGAGTGAGTCTTGTTCTGAAGAGGAGTAACTGGATTTGAAATATTAACTCTCTTTCTCTCTCCACACAGATGCTGCCAGACCTGCTGGGTTGCTCCAACAATTTCTGCTTTTGTTTCAGATCTCCAACATCCATAGTTCTTTGTTTTATTTCGGGAAAGCTCTCATCCGAGGCTACGTCCCAAAACATTACAGGTGCCCACCAGCATCGAGATGTGGGAGAATAGCCTCTGGTCAAACAGCCAACCTGGGACAGGACAGGACGGGGCGGGACAGGACTGGATTAGACTAGATTGGAATGGATTGAATGGGTTGGAACTGGACTGGACTAGACTGGATTGGATTGGACAGGATGGGACTGGACTGGATTGGACTAGACTGGATTGGATTAGACAGGACGGGACTGGACTGGATTGGACTAGACTGGATTGGATTGGACAGGACGGGACTGGACTGGATTGGCCGAGACGGGATAGGATTGGACTGGACCATCGTTCCCGGTGAAAGTTTGTACTGCAAATGCATTCCAATCAAGTTTGTTCTTTCACAATTGTAAAACCTCATGGACTTATTTGTTTTCCATCATTTCAACAAACTGCTTCCAAATCACAAATACTGGCTTTTCAAAACCTCATACCATTTAACCGCAAACCTGTTCAGGGATATATACTGGAGTCACCAAATTGTTTTATTACATGAACTCTCTCACAAAGTTTTTCAGTGCTGCTGTATTTGTCAGAAGAACTTTAACAACTTGCTCCTACTGTTTGTTTCTTTAAATTACTGTCAGTAAACAATCATTTATATAGCATCTTCCATCACCTCCAAACACCCGTATTCACTTTAGAGCCAGGGTAGTATATGGCCCACGGTTGTAATATTAAAAACATGCGTGTCAATTTGTACAGCAACCTCCCACAAACTGCAATGTGACAGCATCCTTAATGATCAGTTTCTCTGCTACTGATTAAAGGGCAAATATTGACCACAAAATCATGGAGTCATACAGTCATACAGCAGGTAAACAGAGCCTTTGGTCAACCAGTCCACGCTGAACATAGTCCCAAACTAAACAAGTCCCACCTGCCTGCTCCTAGTCCATATCCTTCCAAATCTTTCTTATGCATGCACTTATCTAAATGTCAACCTTGTCATGGGACCTGCAACAGGGCAGACAGGGGCTTCGGCTCATGTGTTATCTGGAAGACAGCACCTCTGACAGTGCTGCACTCCCTAATACTGCACTGCAGCGGCAGCTAGCATCCACTTCTCCAGACTGACTCCGGACCTTCAGGCTATGAATGTCTCTGTTAACCTACTCTCAAAGTGCCTGGTGCAATTGATGTTCACTATCTTCTAAAGTGACATGGAAATTCAAAATGGAAATACGATGATAATACAGCATGTTATTCATCACTATTCCCGCATTGCTATGGGGACAAACCAACAGTATTGACTGATTGAAGGAGTAGATGGTTATCACGCTTGGTAGACATGTCTCAAACTGCTTCCCACACTTGTTAAAGTTCCTCCATGACCTATACCTCTCACTCTTGGTGCATATAAACACAAACTGCTCCAGTACCTGAGGGGTTGCTAATGGTGCTGAACATTGTGTAATCATCAGCAAACATCACCACATTGAGGAAGCAGCTGAAGATGGTGAGGTCTCAGACACTACCCTGGCATTGAGATGACTACAACCATCTTCCTTTCTGCTAGGTATGACATGGAGCAGGGCAGAGTTCATATAATCCCTACAGTGCAGATAGAGGACATTCTGCCCATCGAATCTGCCCTGAACCCCACCCCGTTATAGCTGCCGCAGGTTCAGAAGGGATTTACCAGGATGTTGCTGTGTATGGAAAGTTTGAGTTATAAAAAATGGCTGGATAGGCTGGGACTGTTTTCACTGGAGGTTAGGAGGTTGAAAGGCGGCCTGATAGAAGTTTATAAAATCATGAGGGGTATAGATAGAGTTAATGGTGGATGTCTTTTCCCTAGGGTGGGGGATTTCAAGCCTAGAGACCACATTTTTAAAGTGATAAGGAAAAATATCTTAAAAAGACATGACAGGAAAATGTTTTACACAGAAGGTGGAATGTGTGTGGAACTTCCTGAGGAAGTGGTAGATGTGGGCACAATCACAATGTTTAAAAGACATTTAAAAGACATGAATAGGAAAGGTTCAGAGGGATATGGGCCAGGAGCAGGCAGGTGGGACTAGTTTAGTTTGGGATTATGTTTAGCATGGACTGGTTGGACTGAAGGCTCTGTTTCCATGCTGTATGATGAAATGACTCCATGATTTTGTGGTCAATATTTGTGCTACTTTAATCAGTAGCAGAGAAACTGATCACTAGGGACGCTATCACATTGCAGTTTGTGGGAGGTCGCTGTACAAATTGACACCTGCTGTATGACTATGACCCTCTGAAGAACATCCCATCCAGACTCAACCCCCACCCCCGCATTTAGCATAGCCAATCCATCTAACTCGTATATCTTTAGACTGTGGGAGGAAACTGGAGCACAGGGAGAACATACAACTTCACACTCCAGACTGGAATCAAACCTGAATCCCTGGCAATGTGAGGCAATAGTGCTAACCACAGTGCTATCGGTTACTGACTGAGCCAAGCTGACAGTGAGCTTCGTTTGGAAGCAAGAAGCAGAGATCCAAACCAGGTATGGCCTTTGTCAGAGTTTCTAGCAACACTTGGCCAACGTGCAATGTGGGTGGACATAGGTGGGAGATTCCCCTAGTGACCCAACCAACCGCTGCATCATAAAACATACACAACCAAGTCAAAGGGTGAAATCTTCCTGATCTCACGAAGGGTGGCGGGAGGGCCTTCACAAAATTTCTAAGAAACAAGCGTCAAGTGAGCAACCCAGCACACTCCCACCTCCAAGCAATCTTCACAGAGTGGCAGATGCAGGTGAGAGTCAACAACATTGTTGTGGGTTTGGAGTAATATGTAGGCCAGACCAGGCAAGGGATGGTAATTTCCTTCCCTAAAGACATTATGGGCTTTTCCAGCAGTCAACAGTAGATTCATGGTCATCATTAGATTCTTAATTCCAGGTCTCTTTTGTATCTGTACCATTTGCTGTGGCAGGATTTGAACTTGAGTCCGCAGGACATTACCTGGGACTCTGAATTAACAGGTCCAGCAATAATAGCACCCCAGCCATCACCTCTCCCTGACTAGGAGTGAAGCCTCTGGGACCTACATACAAACGGAGGGTGGTCTAGGAGACTAAAATGATGACTTTCCAGCCGTCAGATTGATGTCATTACCCGGATATGGTCTTGACCCATACTTGGAGCCTAATGGAGCAGGCCCGTCTTCAGCTCATGCAGAGTTACAAACCTGAAAAGAGGCAGAGCCTCAGAATGAGGAAGGGCAGATGGAAAACAGTCCCAATTCTGGCTGCTACTTGTGAAATGCTGCCAGAAACTCCATGGTCATCACTCACGAAAAAGCCAGATTGCGATTCCTGCTGGCGCTTGGCAGCCATTTTAAAAGACGAGCCTGAAGCCTGCTCCATTGATTGACGGTACAAATGAGGAATCTGGGCCTATAAGTGATAAAGGATCAGGGATATGCTCATGACACTCCAATGTCTAGGTGAAAAGTGTGGGCCTGGGAGCAGTGTTGGGTTAAACATGTTCTCCTTCACAGATCTGGAGCCACTCAGCAAAGACCGGTCACTGGGGAAGGAGGCGGTTGACGGAGGCTCACAGCCTAACCAGGTGCGTGGGCCGGGGCCCGGGGTGAGGAGGGTGTTTACACCCGCTATCGGCTAATTCAGTTTTTAAAGGAGATCACATGTGAAGTAAAGCCTGTAGGTGGAGGAGGTGAAGGTGTAGAGGGGTAGTCAGGAAGGTGAGTCAGCCTGGAGGCTAGGTGGGACACATCTCCTGTCTGTCTGTTATTGTCCTGTCTTTAATCCAGATGCTGCCCTGACTGAATGTTGCCCAATAAATATATTGACGCAACTTCTGTCTCAATCTATCAGTGTGTCACCAATTGATATCAGAGTGAACGCAAAGTCGCTTCTCCCTCTGATATCTCTCCTCAGTAATCAGGACATCTCTTTTAATAAGAGTCAGTTCAAAGCACTGATGGTCTGGCAGCCTTCAATGTGACTGCCTTCCTTTCCTCCTTAATCCTTTCCAGAATAAGTTTCCCTCGTCTCCTGTCGGCCTGTTTCCTGAGCATCACCGGACAGCCTGCAGTGGGTACAGTAACGTCTGGCTTGTCAATAGAGCCTGCTCTGGCGAATCACCCTGCATCTACCTATCACATTCCAAGCTACCTTCCTCCCAGCCCCACACCCCCTATTTATCTTTCAGTCCCCTTCCCCCCCTCGCCACATTCCTGGTGAAGGGCTTATGCCTGAAATGTCGATTCTCCTGCTCCTCGGATGCTGCCAGCACCACACTTTTTGACTCTGATCTCCAGCATCTGCAGTCCCTCACTTTCTCCTGAATCATCCTACAGTCAACTCAGCAAATCTGCTAAATTATCCCTTCAGGGCCCTTGCAGTAGGACACTGGGCATCAAGGTATGTCCAATGACCAACAGATCGATTTACCTTCACTTCAGAGGAGACCTGTGGTTGACCAGGACCATTACATTTTTTCCACAGTTGTTAAATCTCCAAGGTTGCAAAACATTTTATTTTATTCTGATATGATTTGGAGGTTGTGAGAGGCCAGAGGGAAGACCCATTAAATACAGACTATGATATTTGATAACGACCGTAACTGACCCTCCTTTTTGAAGTATGCGTCACAAGTTGGACCAGTGCGTCCCGTTGGCCAGTTTTAATCATTTTTCCCCTTTGAGAAATGATCATCCTTGGGTAGTGTAGGGAAGACTAGCTCGACAGTTCATATCAGCGCACTGGGCCAGGACCACATGGTTCAAAATGAATTGTGTTGAAGCCAAAATTGTTCACCATGTTGTGAGGAGGGGTGTGGGGGGACATAACCTTCCCCCACAGCCTCCCCTGTCACCTACAGTGCTGCATGGTGAGCAGTGAATAATGTCATCAATTGGATCCTGCAAGAACCAATATGCAATCTGTTCTGACACAACACAATTGCTGCATTCCCGTGCGGTTCTACATTATAAGAACATCGCACAGTAGCAGCACCATTTAAACCAATGGGACAGGAATCGTGTTATAGTCCTAGGTAAGGAAAGTTTGCGTTCCACAAATAAAGTTCTAAGTTTGCGTTATAGCCAATTTGTTTTGAAGAAGTGCGGGTTTTGGCAGAACCGACTGTTGGAGCAAGTTGAATTCCAAGCAAGATAGAGACACACTGGTGAAAGGGCAGTGCAGATTGCTGAGGCTGGTAACTCAACAGAGAGGGGGAACCAACAGCAAAGACCCAATGAGCCAGTGAACTCAACAAGTCCTTGAAATTATGCAGAGATTAATTAAGATAGATGCTCAGAAACCTGTTGGAATGGCGGAAGACCTTTGAAATCTTATTGACCCTGAGCATACTGAGAATGTGGAACTCACTCCCGTGTGGAACAGCTGCATGATGATCAGAGAGAGAGAGGTCAGTAAGCGGAACATGTCCACCAGCAGGTTGGCCTGTTTCTGAGCTGTAAATTCAATGTACAAAATGGTAATGAGTTGGCAAGTCAGGTTAGACTTTGCCTTGAGAAAGTTATGGCAGGGAGTGTGAAATGATAACATGGAGCTCTTATTGGATGCAACACAGGCTCCAGGGATAAGGAAGCCAGTTTTGTCTTTCTCCCCTGCACCTCACACAGAAAGTGTGATGACCACTCCCTTACAGTTTTTATCTATCACCAGATGAATGACGCTGATTTATTGCCCATCGCTAATTGTGCTCCAGAAGGTGGTGGTGAACTGCCTTCATCTCCTGCTGAAGGGACACCCACAGTGTTGTTAGGGAGGAAATTCCAGGATTTTGACACTGAAGGAACGGCGATACATTTCCAAGTCAAGATGGTGAGTGTCTTGGAGAAGAACTTGCAAGGGGGTGGTGTTCCCATGTGTCTGCTGCCCTTGTCTTTCTAGATGGTTGGAGGTGAGGGATGGTCAGGGATTTGGGGAGGAGAGTTGGTACAGTGCCACTGTGCAGCAGTGGGTAGAGGGAGTGAATATTTAAAGTGGTCGGTGACAATGAATGAACTTTCACTCAAGTTGCTGGCCAGGCTACGACCTTCGGCCCAGGAGTCAGGCTGACCAGCCTACTCCAGCACAGAATCCTGTCAGACAAGATAACAGGAAGGAGATGTCCTTCGGGCCCCGACAGCGAATGAAGATCCTCACTTATCAACCTGACAAAAAAATACGGACACCACACAAAATAACTTCAGGCCTATTAATTAGCATTCTCCAGCTCCGGGGATTGGGATGGAAATTCAGACGACAATAATCAGAAGTGCGCGGTGGCAGGCTACTCCTCTGGGGCCTGGCTCATGGTCCAAAAAGGAAAACCTGTCAACATTCGAAGTTGAGGTTTATTGACATGAAGGAATCTGGTTTGATTGCATTTCAGCAGTAAAGGCACAAGCGATCACAGTGACACCGGGAACTGTTCTGTCCATTAGATAGGGAGATTGGCCGAGGTGCGCCACACACGGATCTCATAGAGCGCCTGACACGCCACCCGCTGGTCCTCGCTCACGCAGGATCATTGTCACGTGCTCGCAAAGAACCTGGATCTGACCATCTTATGACCTTTGTGGGACTGGCTCGCTAATAATTACAGGAGGTCTTCTCTGAACCCAGATGACGCCGGGCAGTAAACCCCTCCTCACCATCATGCTTTTTTTCTCAAATGGGTAATAAAGCTCAGACCACACCCACTGAATAAAGTTAAACACAAACAACATACAAACAAGATGCAAGAGTAGGCCATTCAGCCTTTCAAGCCTGTACTGTCATTCCATTTGATCATGGCTGATCTGATCCATCCCAATGCCTCACTGCCCTCAGAATGTTCAGGTACTCGGAAGGGTCACCTTCATCTGACGGTGGGCCCCTCGTTTCAGGATTCCAAGGGCCATTTAGGGTGCCCTGAGTGGAGTGTGCTCTAGGCTGAGCTTTCCTGGTGTAGTCACAGCCTAGGTGACCACCACTCATACCTTAAACATTCACATGTTGCCAGTAGGAATGGCCTGTTGGTGCTGGATCCACAGTGGTACCGAAAGCCACGATCTTGCCTCCATCCCTGGTATCCCTTTCGCACGTTAACCTGAGGCTTTCAAACATTGAGGCAAGAGCCTTGAAACTACCACCTTTCTGAACTGAGTGAGCCATGTGCAGAGACACAATGAGGACACCAGCTCACTCTTTATTATCACAGAGTCATACAGCACGGAATCAGACTCTCCTGTCCAACCAGTCCATGCCAACCATGTTCCCAAACTAAACTAGTCCCACCTGCCTGCACTTTGCCCATATCACTCCAAACCTTTCCTATTCAAGTATGTATCCAAATATCTTTTCAATGCTGTAGCTGGACTTACATCCACCAAGTTGATTCTACACATGAATCATTCTCTGTGTAAAAACGCTACCCCTCATGTCCTTGTTAAATCATTCTCTTCTCACTTTGCACCTATATCCCCTAGTTTTCAGCTTCCCTACCCTCAAGAAAATACCTTGACTATTAACCTTAACTATGCCCCTCATGATTTTATAAACCTCTGTAAGGTCATCCCTCAACCTCCTACGCCCCAGTAAAAAATGTCCCGGCCTATGCAGCTTCTCCTTATAACTCAAACCCTCCATTCCTGGCAATATCCTGGTAAATCGTTTCTAAATCCTCTCCAGTTTAATGATATCAAAGTGAGACCTGAGGCCCAATTTCAGGCCCGGCCTAGGGCTCTCTCAGGTTTGGCCTGGGTAGCAACAACTCCTGGGATACAAAGGCAGCCCAACTAAAGATTCTCTTCAATACTTTTGGATGCTGAACGGAAGTGTACAGATCGATAAATGACACGGCACATTTGGTCCATCGAGTGTATGCCTTCAAAGTCAAAGAACTATACAACTTACCCCACACACCCTGACCATCTCCTATAGCCCGGCAATCTTTGCCTTTTCAACAATGGATCCTATTCCTATTTGAAAGATGGTACTGAATCTGTTTTTCTTGCACTGGCCTCTCAGGCCGTGCATTCCAGATGACATGAGATCAGCAAGTGCTCCTGGCTATTGTCATGATCCTGCAAGAAGTGTTTCACATTGCTGCAGACTTTTATCAGCCGGCTTGTTGGTCTAGAGGTATGATCCTCACTTAAGGTGCTAGAGGCCCCGGGTTCAAATCCCGGATAAGCCCTTGTTTAGTGTATGGAATGAGCTGCCAGAGGAAATGGTGGAGGCTGGTACAATTGCAACATTTAAGAGGCATCTGGATGGGTATATGGCTTGGAGAGGGTGGACGCTAGGAAATTGTTTCCGTTAGGCGAGGAGACTAGGACCCGTGGACACAGCCTTAGAATTAGAGGGGGTAAATTCAGAACAGAAATGCGGAGACATTTCTTCAGCCAGAGAGTGGTGGGCCTGTGGAATTCATTGCCACAGAGTGCAGTGGAGGCTGGGACGCTAAATGTCTTCAAGGCAGAAATTGATAAATTCTTGATGTCACAAGGAATTAAGGGCTACGGGGAGAATGCAGGTAAGTGGAGTTGAAATGCCCATCAGCCATGATTGAATGGCCGAGTGGACTCGATGGGCCGAATGGCCTTACTTCCGCTCCTATGTCTTATGGTCTTATATGAATAGGAAGGGTTTGGAGGGATATGGGCCGGGTGCTGGCAGGTGGGATTAGATTGGGTTGGGATATCTGGTCGGCATGGACAGGTTGGACCAAAGGGTCTGGTTCCATGCTGTACATCTCTATGAATTTATGCTGAAAATACAATTGATATGGTACATATTGTACCTTCATAGATGCGTCTTAAATGACATAATCGTTGTGAAATTCCAGATAGTGAAGGGGACTGTCAGAGAATACAACAGAATATAATAAACAGATTGGAGAGTTGGGCACAGAAATGGCAGATGGAGTTCAAATGCAAGGTGATGTATTTTGGAAGATCCAATTCAAGAGCAAACTATATAGTAAATGGAAAAGCACTGAGGAAAATTGATGTGAAGAGAGATCTGGGTGTTCAGGTCCATTGTGCCCTGAAGGTGGCAACACAGGTCAGTAGAGTGGTCAAGAAGGCATACGGCATGCTTTCCTACATCGGACTGGGTATTGAGTACAAGAGTTGGCAGGTCATGTTACAGTTGTATAAGACTTTGGTTCAGCCACATTTGGAATACTGCATAGAGTGCTGGTCACCACATTACCAAAAGGATGTGGGTGATTTGGAGAGGGTGCAGAGAAGGTTCACCAGGATGTTGCCTGGTATAGAGGGTGCTAGCTATGAGGAGAGGTTGAGTAGATTAGGATTATTTTCATTGGAAAGAAGGTGGTTGAGGGGGGACCTGACTGAGGCCTACAAAATCATGAGAGGTGTAGACAGGATGGATAGCAAGACACTTTTTGCCAAAGTAGAGGACTCAATTACTAGGGGTCACGAATTGAGAGGAGAAAAGTCTAGGGGAGATACGTGTGGAAAGGTCTTCACGCAGAGGGTGATGGGAGCCTGGAAAGCGTTGCCAGTGGATGTGTTAGGGGCGGGAATGATAGCGTCATTGAAGATGTATCTAGACAGATAGATGAATGGGCAGGGAGCAAAGGGATACAGATCCTTAGAAAATAGGCGACAGGTTTAGATAGAGGATCTGGATCAGCGCAGGCTTGGAGGGCCGAAGGGCCAGTACCTGTGCAGTAAGGTGCTTTGTTTGTGCCAGGCCCTCGTGTTGGGATACAGTGCTTCTGCTAACGTCTTTGTAGATATCTTTAATTAACCTGTTCAGAGATATTATGACTCACGTTAAGAGCAGGTGGGACTTAAATCCAGGCCTCCTGTCTCAGAGGTAGGGGCACTATGACTGCACCCAGAGAGCCCTGCACCCAAATATCCTGTCCTCTGTCTAAGGGTCAGTCAAGTTATGAAAGGTAGATAAAAAAAACCAGGGGAGTGTTCTAACAACTACCTTACATAACAAGGTACAATTCATTGAGTGGGAGCAATTGGTACATCATACTCTTTCAGAATCAACACCCTTTATAACAGTATACATCAACACAGAAAGAGATATAAAATGTGATAAAATAGACGGAGCAGTGTTGACCAGCACGGAATGGGTGCACAAACACCTCTCCAGAAATAACATTTTGTTTAGTACCAATCATGATCATAGAGGTTGCTATTTACAGAGGAACCTCGATTACCCGGCATTCAATTATCCAAATATTGCATTATCCGGCAAAGTCCCAATGGTTCGCTAAATTGCGTTATCTGGCATTCGATTAACCGAGCAAAATACTCCCCGCCTGTGTCCTTCGGATAATCCAGGTTCCTCTGTATTTGTTGTCAGAGCCAATAACCGTAACTATTAGGTGGAATAATGCCCGAGTTTGGGCATCCAAACCTCCATGGAGTATATTTCTGTCCATACAGTGGAATTAAGACCATGATCAGATCGACCATGATCTTACTGAATGGTGAAGCAGGCTGAAGGGGATGAATGGCCTCCTCCTATGCCTGTTTCTTGTGTCACGCTGCTTTCCCAGCTCCTCACCCCCCCCTCCCTAAATGATATCCTTATCCCTCCTCTAGCAGCCTCACTCCTACAGCCCCCATTTCAATCTACACTCACTACTTATCTGAATGCACTTCACGAGTGAGGGGAGCAGACAATTTGTTTCTACTTTTGGCTGATGAACCTTTGTTGATTATGTGTACTTGTGAAGCCAAAGCATACAAGGCTGTGGGCCTAATGCTGAGAGATTGTGTGAGGGTAATTAGGTGGTTGCTTTTAACCAGCACTCACTTGATGGACCGAATAGCCTTTTCTCTGTGCTGTAGATCTCCATGAATCTATGCAGGAGGACAGTCTCCTGCCAGTTATTGGAGAAGTCTGGGTTCCAGACGTTAGATATATTCGGGACTGTAAATACAACACAGGTACTGATAAATCCAATGGGGAATCCGTTTTCTCCACAAAGAGCAGATGATTAGAATTTGGAATCCACTACGTGAGGAATTGTTGGGGCCAAATAGCTTGGATGTATTCAGAAGATGAGAAGGAGAAAGAAAAAGATGTAGCACGATGTACAAGAGGGCTGACAGGACACTAATGGAATGGTTGAAGTCTGCTGCGGGTTGCAAACAATGATACAAACTGGTTTTTCCAAACGATAGACTATAACTCTCTGTAGAATTTGACACTGTGCCCTACAACGTATTAGGACAAATGACCAAAGGCTTGGCAAAAGGTGTAAGGTTTACGGACTGTCTTAAAGGAGAAAGACAAAGTGGAGAGATACTGACAGTGACGAAGAGAATTCCAGAGGTTTAGGTTAATTCATCAGAATTAGATCAATAATAAAGCAGAAAACCAGTCTTTTGTTTTATTTCACCCAACAAAGCGGCAGCAATCTGAAATAAACCTGATTTCAAATAAACCTGTTGGACTATAACCTGCTGTCATGTGGCTTCGGACCGTGTCCACTCCAGTCCAACACCTTCACATCATGACCAATCTTTTGATTTATTTACAGACCACAACACTGAATATGTTGGCCTCACCCCTATCCAACATCCAGCAGTCTCTGTTTCTACGTACAGGTGTCCTGTGCCCCCATATCCACGGGTGATACTTTCCAAGGCTTAGTGCAGATGCCCAAAACCCTAGATAGTAGCGAACCCCATCATTTAAATGGGAAAATTACCTCCCCCGAAATTACTTCTGGAAGGTTCCATGTAATATTTTTGGGCCATGGTAAACTGTGGATAACCGAAACCGTGGAAACCAAATCCACGGTTACAGGGTTTCTATTGTTCTCAATCAATCAATGCTCCCCCCCACTGGTACATCCTTCACCTGAACAATACAAGTAATTTCCCATCAATACTTGGGGTGAAGGGTAAAGATTAAATTTGCCAATGGTAGCAGATTGAAATAGGGCATGGCACATTCAGATATATGACTATTAAGGCAGGTGTGGAGTCGCCAATGATGGGGGTGGTGGGTGCACAGATTGGCAACGGGATAGGTGGGGAGAGGGAGAGGAAGCAGCCTCAGAGCCCAGCTCAACACGGTCATTGTCCAGTGGCCATACACACACACACATACACACACACACACAGAGCAGCGGTTCAGGAAGGCAACACACCACCTCAAGGGGCCACTAGGGATGGGCCCACAAGTGAATAAAAAAAAACACACAAACACATGCACACAGAAACATATATACACACACAGACACCTATAGATACAGACACATATACACACACACGGACATATAGACACACAGATGCACACAGGCACACAGATACATATATACCTATAGATACAGACACATACGCACAAAAATACATATAAACACACGCACACACAGTCACGTATATACACACAGTCACATATATACACACACATACACATATATACACACACACATATACACACACACAGTCACATATACACACAGTCACATATATATACACACAGAGTCACATATACACCGTCACATATACACACACACACACACACACACACACACAGAGTCACATATATACACACACACACACACACACACACACAGTGGTGACAATAATGGCAGCAAAGTAAAAGGACACAGTGAGACAGCAGCTTTGCAAGAAAAAGTATAAAGTGAAGAAAATAATCAACTAATCATTCTCCTCACGACCTGACAAACTCAATCTTTTCTTTTAAAAAAATCATATCATGACATGTTAATAACCATTTTAGAGAAGATTATGATAATAGACCATTTATATTATAACAAGTTTATTACCTATTTTTATTAATATATTTATATAGAAATCTTGGCACTGGTAATTTTTTTTCTCCCCTTCTTGGCAGAGAGAACAAAACAGTGTAAGCATTCCTGCAGAAACCATCATTAAATTGCCTGCTTCTGAGAGCAAGTGTTGTCAGGGTAATTAAAGTGAGATGAGGTTCATTGCACTGACTCTGCGCCGTGTTGTTCCTCTTATCTGCTAACTTCTTATTACAATAATATCACTCCCTCGCTCCCTGCGCGATTTGCATTTTGATTGCATGTCCAAACGGGAGCAAATGCGACAAGTGACGAGACAGCTTGTTCAGCACCACTACCACCCCCCACCTCCTGCTGCCTCCTCACCCGGACCAGCCCTCCTAACACCACACTGCCTGCCGACGCTGCCAAATCACCGCAGTCTCTCAGCGGGTGATGGCAGGTGTGGTTCTGTCAGTGTTGGGCATCGATGGGTGCATCCTGTGTACCGTCAGTAGCCGGGGTAGAGAGTTGGGTGAGGGGGAACGGAACTTGCTGTGCATAAACGTAGTCGCGGCAAACCAGAACCACACAATTTAACGGTAGAAAGTACTTTCTTACCAAGGTTCGAGCGGCTGTTATGGGTATGATGGGCTGAATGGCCAAAAGGCAGTGCACAATGTATTGTTCTGCTGCTGAGCACACCTGCTCCACATCTCTCTGCCCCTCCACCCCAGATGCCAATATTCTCTGTAAAGGCCTCAGGGTTTGATTTCGATCATTCCTGAACTCAACTTACAGTTTACCAGGTGCCTGCACATTTTCTGCTAAGGAGTAGCCAGTTACAGAACCCACTGTGTGAAAAAGAAGGCCAACCAAATATATTTGGAGTTTAAAAGCTGAAGCCCAGAAACCGGAGAGACTGAGTGAGAGAGACTGGTGGTGGAAAGAAAGGGGAGAGGGGTTGGCAAGAGGGAAAGGGGCTGGAGAGAGAGGGAGAAGGGCTGGAGAGACGGAGAGAGGGAGAGGGGCTGGAGAGAGAGAGAGAGAGGGACAGTTGAGAGGGAGAGAACTCCATGGATTTACTACCCTCTTGACAGGATTCTACTATATGCGATGAAAGATAAATGACATGAAGGTGTGTGAACTATGATAGCTCCTTTGAAGTATTAACAATGAGGACAGCAGACAGGCAGGAACACTGCAGTGTCAGTAGGTACGACATTCGTAGCTGCAATGATGTGACAGACAACGAAAGCACATGAGATAACCAAAAGAGATGGCTGGCACCTAACCCGTGTGTGTGACCATTCTCCACACTGACAACCTGATAATACTAACTCACACTCTCAGGAGCATGGTGCATTGAGGAGAGAGTGGGATACACCCTGGTACAGCACAGTGGATCACTCATCCTCCTGTATCCCGGAGCCGGTGTCTCCAGCCAGCCCAGGAACACTGGCCTTCAGACATCTTTATCCAGTCTATTCCTGCCCGTCAGAATGGCCTCTTACTGCCATCCACTGGGAAAAGGATTTGCATCGTGGACAGCCTTCACGAGAGCCTCACGTGAGCCCTCGCTAAAGCATGGCACTGTTTCTTTGCCTTGTCTCTGACTTCTCCAGGAACGGGTCTGGATAATGAACAAAGGTCCAGTCCTGGGTGGTCGAGTGTGGTGCGACTTATGATGTACCTGGAACTTGGGGCCCAGAAGCTTCCACCAGGCATCAGAACTTGGTGCCTGTGAAATTTGACCTTTAACGCACACACGAGTTGTGGAATGAGCTCAGGAGAACATAACTGGGCTGGAAAACCCATCCCCATCACTGAGTGGAGGTCCCTCCTCCACACTCACTCTCAAAAAACATAACATTTTGACAAGGCCAACCAAGAGAGACAGACAGACATGGAGAGTGAGAGAGAGAGACATGGAGACAGAAAGAGAGTGAGAGGGACTGACAGACAGAGATAGAGAGAGTGAGAGAGAGAGAGAGAGACAGGTAGACAGAGAGAGTGAGAGAGAGAGAGACAAGTAGACAGAGACGGTGAGAAAGAGAGAGACAGAGAGTGAAATGTTCAGACAGAGAGAGTGAGAGGGAGACAGAGAGAATGAGAGGGACAGACAGTGAGAGAGAGTGAGTGAGAGGGACAGAGGGCAGGCAGACAGAGAGAGACAGATACACAGAGAGATAGAGTGTGAGAGAGAGAGACAGGGAGACAGAGAGAGTGTGAGAGGGACAGACAGGCAGGGAGATAAAGAGTGAGAGAGAGACAGGGAGACAGAGAGAAAGAGTGACAGAGACAGGGAGATAGAGACTGAGAGGGACTGACAGACACAGAGATAGAGAGAGTTAGAGGGATGAAACATGGTGATAGAGAGAGGGGGGGGGACAGACAGGCAGGGAGACAGAGAGAGCCAGAGACAGACAGGGAGACAGAGTGTGTGAGAAGGACAGACAGTGAGAGAGACTGAGTGAGAGGGACAGAGGGCAGGCAGACAGAGAGAGACAGATACACAGGGAGATAGAGAGAGAGAGACAGGGAGACAGAGAGAGTGTGAGAGGGACAGACAGGCAGGGAGATAAAGAGTGAGAGAGAGACAGGGAGACAGAGAGAAAGAGTGACAGAGACAGGGAGATAGAGACTGAGAGGGACTGACAGACACAGAGATAGAGAGAGTTAGAGGGATGAAACATGGTGATAGAGAGAGGGGGGGGGACAGACAGGCAGGGAGACAGAGAGAGCCAGAGACAGACAGGGAGACAGAGTGTGTGAGAAGGACAGACAGTGAGAGAGACTGAGTGAGAGGGACAGAGGGCAGGCAGACAGAGAGAGACAGATACACAGGGAGATAGAGAGAGAGAGACAGGGAGACAGAGAGAGTGAAAGGGGCAGTCAGACAAAGAGAGAGAGAGGGAGTGAGCAGGACAGAGGGCAGGGAGACAGAGTGAGAGAGACAGACAGACAGTGACAGACAGAGAGAGACAGACAGAGAGTGAAACAGAGAGAGCCTGAGAGATTGATATTTTGCACAGTTCTGAGTTTTTGGTGTATTACTGAAGCTGTCAATGATTGGATGAGATATTTAATCCAACCTGCCAATGAAAGATCCCAGGACTGAGGGGATGAAGGAGATACCCCAGAATCCTGAGTAATATTCCTCTCAGCTGACAGATGAAACTGTTTTTCAGCTCATTGAATTTTTTGGTGGTATTTACCAACATAACAGGAGCTGCTGAATCTTAGAGAAATTAAGCATTCCCTGACGTGTAACGAGGAGGCTAAGTAAATGCAAGTTCTTCTTGGGTAAATATTGATTTTCAAATCAATAATCCCAGGGTTTGCAATGGGGGGGGGGGAGGTGGCAATCTCTCAATAATTGTGATATTACACAGCACACCTTGAAGGACCGTTGCATTATCGAACTTCACCTCACACTCTGTATGGAGAGTGCAAACCCTGTGGTTCTCAGCTTGTTTTTAATAATCTCTTCTGGACGGCAATGATCCAGATCACTGTGCTTGACCATCAGGTGAGACTTTGCCAGGCTCAAAACCTTTTCCTGTATCTTCCCCGCCCGCTCCCCGATGGGAAAGGGAAATGAGGTTGGGGACAGAGGTAGGGAGGTGATAGAGAAACCAACAGGTCACACTGCTGTTCTGTCTTAACAGGTTCTGCTGACTGACCCTCACTGCCGAGCTCTCTCTCTGGAGCTGGGGCTCCCTTCCCCATTTCAACATCTTTCACTCTGCTGGTCTCCCATTCTGTCCCTCTCACTCTCTCTGTCTCCCTTGGCTCTCTCGTTCTCTATGTCTGTCCTTCTTACTCTCTGTCCCTCTCACTCTCTGTCTCCCAGTCTGTTTCTCTCACACTCTCTGTCTCCTTGTTTCTCTCATTCTCTCTCTCTCTCTCTATCTCCTTGTCTCTCTCATTCTCTCTGTCTCCCGGTCTGTCCCTCTCACTCTCTCTCATTCTCTGTCTCTCTCACTCTCTCTGTCTGTATGTCCCTCTCATTCTGTCTCTCTGTCCATCCCTCTCCCTCTCTCTGTCCTCCTCTCTGGCTTTCTCATTCTCTCTGTCCCTCTCATTCTCTCTGTTTCCCAGTCTGTTTTTCTCATTCTCATTCTCTCTGCCTCGCTGTCTGTCTGAGGAAGGGTCACTGGACCTGATTTCTCTCCACAGATGCTGCCAGACCTGCTGAGCTTTTCCAGCAGTTTCTGATTTTGTTTTGAACGTAAAGGAACTTATCCTCAACATCAGCCAAGGCATAGAGTATAAGAGCAAGGAGGTAACGTTGGAGTTGTACAGAGCATTGGTCAGGCCATAACTGGAATACTGTGTGCAGTTCTGGTCACCTAACTACAGTAAGGATCTGATAGCACTGGAGGGGGTACAGAGGAGGTTCACCAGGATGTTGCCTGGGATGGAGCAATTGAGCTATAAGGAGACTAGATAGGCTTGGATTGTTTTCTTTAGAGCAGCGAATACTGAGCGGGGACATGATCGAAGTGTAATAATATTATGAGGGAGATGGACAGGGTGAATAGAGAGCAGCTGTTCCCTTGGCTGAGGGGTCAATCACAAGATGCATAGTTTTACGGTAAGCGGGCGCAGGATTCCGAGGGGATTTGGGAAAAAACATTTTCACTCAGCGGATAGTGGGAATCTGGAATGCACTACCTGGGAAGGTAGTGGGGTCTGGAAACCTTACAACCTTCAACAAACATTCCAATACATTGGAAAAGTGCAGGAAATTGGGAAATTGAGTGCACTTTCAGCATTAGTTATGTCAGTGCAGATCCAACGGGCTGAAGGGCCTTCTCTGTGAGGTATGAATCTGTGAATAAACGTCGGCTAGCCTCCTCTACCTGACGTGTTCACCCAGACAGTCAATGGGGTCTGTGCTTGCCTATCCCTCTGTGCTCTCTCATCTACGTCCGTTTATATACCTGGCTGAGTGTCAGGATCCACTCTGCCACACAGACAACAAAAAGGAACAACCACCTTCGGTTTCTCCGCTAAGTGCGACGGTAATGAGATCCATCCCTTTTTTTTTCCAATCTGCATTTAGATATATAATTTTCTTTCAACCAGAACTGTCTACATTCTGCATCGCCTCAGTGATTCCCACCCTCAAACCAATATGCTGCAAAAACGTAATAACAACAAAACACAGGCCACCTTATCGGGATGGGGTTAACCCTTTGTTCAGCCAGACGGTTCCTTACAGAGGAAACTGGGTGTCACAGCTGTCAGGTCAACGGACTAGCAATCCAGGAGTTAACGCCCTGCGAACACCAGTTCAAATCTCACCATGATCAGCCAGAGGATTTTAAATTCAATCTGTTGATCAAAATGGCACATTAAGGCGGCACGGTGGCTCAGTGGTTAGCACTGCTGCCTCACAGCACCAAGGACCCAGGTTCAATTCCAGCCTCAGGTGACTGTCTGTGTGGAGTTTGCACATTCTCCCCGTGTCTGCGTGGGTTTCCTCCAGTTTCTTCCCGCAATCCAGAGAGTTGCAGGTTAGGTGAATTGGCCATGTTAAATTGCCCAGTGTTCAGGGATACGTCGGTTAGGTGCATTAGTCAGGGGCATATATATGGTAGGGGAATGGGTCTGGGTGGGTTACTCTTCGGAGGATCAGTGTGGATTGGTTGGGCCGAAGGGTCTGTTTCCACACTGTAGGGATTCTATGAGAATCTGGAGTTGAAAGCTAAGGGTGGTCATGCAACTTTCATTGAATGTCATCTCTGCCCCAGTCAAGAGCTGGACCAGATCCCCCTTGAAGGTAAACAGCAACAAAAGTGATTGTCACAAAAATCTGATAAAGCCTCTTAGGGAGAGAGACTGCTGTCCTTATTCGGCCTATACGTGAGTCCAGACCTACAAGAATGAGACTGATTCTGAACTACCCTCTGAAATGACTGAGTGCGCCACTCAGTTCAGAATGAGAATTAGAGTATATTGTCACGTGTACTCGAGTACAGGGGTACAGCGAAAAGTACAAAGTTACCCACATGGCACCATCTTAGGTACAAAGTATCTAGGTATGGATCTTAGCTATTAAAATAGATTAGGTACAAATTGGAGAAAAAAGAAAGCTAAAAGTTCTCCCTTACTGTTGTTCATAGTGTAAATTTGGAAGTAAAGAAATAAGGTTAACAGAGAGACATTACAATCCTTTTACGCTGGGCGCTTCCAAACACGGTCTCATTCCAGGGCCATTCGGGATGGGCGATAAATGCTGGTCTTGCCATCCTTACCTGGTCTGGCCTATATGTGACTCCAGACCCACAGCAACGCGGTTGACTCTTAACTGCCCTCTGGGCAATTAGGGATGGACAATAAACGCTGGGCCCAGTCAGTGACATCCACATCCCAGGAATGAATTTTTAAAAAAAAACCTCAGACAAAAAAAAACATTTCGGTGAGTTCCAAGGCCCAATTTTGCAACACCCTCAATGGACAGCCGACGAACCCTTGAAACTGGTTTTTATTTATTATCCTCAACATTTATGAATTGATGACAACCTTCCACTGACCTGTGTCTCTACCACATTTTTCTCCCAGTACACAGGGTGAGATGCCATTGGCTGTGCACCAAACTGGCAGACATGCACAGTTACTCTGCCTGGATATTTGTGGTTTGACTGTGCATTCCTGCTACATCAGTGGGCAGGCTTATCCACTGAGTTAATTAAATTGATGTAATGATTAACCAGCACACCTATTTTACGGGAAGAGGAGAAGGCCATAAATACTAAGTTTGCTACAATACACTTGACAATTATCCATTCAATTAGTCTTTCTTCCAAAAATGGAGGAGAGTTGGCCATTTAGCCCTCAAGCCTGTTCTGCCATTCAATGAGATCATGGCTGATCTGTGGCCTTTGGCCCACTTCCCTTAATGTCATTGCTGAACAAAGGTTTATCTATCTCAGGTTTAAAATTAACAACTCATGCAGCATCCACTGCTGTGTGTGGAAAAGAGGTTGCAATGTCAACCATCCTTTGTGCGCAGAACATACATGAGCTTTCCTTTACTGTCAAGTAGGAACACAGGGGCAGGAGGAGGCCATTCTGCCCCTCTATTCAAGATCATGGCAGATCATTGTCTCAATGCCACTTCCCTGCACCATCTCCACATCCCTCAATGTCAGTATTGTCCAGACGCCTTAGCAATTTCTGTACGGAACCCAGGGCTCCGCCCCCTTCTCGTTTCGGGAGTTCTAATGATTCACCACCTCCTGAACAAAGCAATTCCTCCTGATCTCAGTTTTAAATGGCCTTTCCCTTATCTATGACCCCTGTTTCTGCCACATCCTAGCAATATCCACGCTTTCCTTTCTGATCTCATCTGCTTCCTATAGTTCCCCACAGCCATTTGCTTGTGGTCCCAGCTATCACATTTCCAGACCGTAACTGGATGGTTAAGTTCTCCCTGCATGGCTAAAAGCCTGGGGATGGCAACAGAGGATAACATGTAAAGAGGAGATTTGGAATAGTTCGCTTGAAGAGAAGCTGGGAGAGGGTAGGTGGTGGGGCCCACAAGTCCAAACCAGCAGAAGAAAACACAGGATGGTTTAGATAGCCTTTGTCAGTAGCTCCAGAGTCTCAGTGCTCTGCCAACTCTGGCACATACACATTCCCAATTTCCATCGTGCCACCATTGATGAACCACCGAGGTGCAAACCTCTCCCTCCCTCTCTGAGATACCCTTTCAACCCAGTTTCTTTGAACAGCTTTTTGGTCAGTCACTTAACATCTTCCCGTAAGGCTGGGTGCAAACCTTATTCACCCATGCTACAAGGAAGCACTGTATGACGTTTTACAACATTAAAGACACAACACAAATGCAAAATGTGGCCTATTTTTATTCAAAGTGCGATTCACAGCTGGAAAAGACCTCTTGAGGTCAGCAAGTGGAGGCAGAAAAAAAAAGGGAATCATCTGAAGGACAGTGGGGGATAGTGC
The DNA here is from genome assembly GCF_047496795.1 of Chiloscyllium punctatum. NCBI lineage: Eukaryota > Metazoa > Chordata > Chondrichthyes > Orectolobiformes > Hemiscylliidae > Chiloscyllium > Chiloscyllium punctatum. The sequence goes on along the minus strand of NC_092757.1, from coordinate 85,013,601 downwards.
TAGCCAGAAGGTAAGAGGGGATTTGCTCACATGGGAATCAGCTTCCCCATTTGGCATTCACCGTGTGAACCGGGAAAAGAGTAATGGTTGCCGGGGGTGATCCTACAACAGCGTAACACAGCTTGGCCGTGCCATGCCTGTGGGTGAAAAGGACGTCAGGGAGGAAACCAATGGAACCACTGATTGGCTCAGGGAATTGGCCAGGCCATAGAAAGAACCAGCTTAAGGAAGGAGATGGGGCTCAGGACAAGAGAGGCCGGCAGTTCTAACGCTCATCTTCCTGCTCCCCAAAGGATCAGAGGAGAAGTCCATTTCTCACACTCACCACCCTGTTATACAACCATTTAAATTCTGGACGCAAGCAAGTAGGAAAGCAAATGGAATGGTTTTTATTCCGAAAGGAACTGAGAACAAAAACAGGGAAATGTTGCTGCACCTTGGACAACCCTGAATAATTATCTGGATCGAAGTAGTGTGCAAGGCTGTGGGGAGAAAGCAGGAGGCTGGCACTAGGGAATGATGCTTGTTTGAAGAGCCAGTATAGTCATGATGGGATGAATGGCCTCCCTTTGAGCCATAACAATTCTGTGATTCTTTGTGAGGGTCTTGAGTCAGATTGTACCTGGAGTCCTGTGGACTGTATTGACGTCCTTACTTCAGAAAGGACAGAGGAGTACTGGAAGCCATTGAGGAAATATCAGCTGTTTCCTGGGATGGAAAGGGTTGTTTTATGAGGAAAAGTGGGTCAGGTGATCTTATTGGAACATGTAGGGCATGTGACAGGGCAGATGCTGAGGGATTAATACCCCTCACACAGGAGTCTAGAGCTAGAGCACAGGGGTGTAAAATATGGGGTCTTCCGTTTAAGATTAAAATGAAGAAAAAAATTTTTCCTCCCCAGGTGGTTTATGGAATTCTCTTCCACGGCGTACAGTGGAAGCTAGATCACTAAATATCTTTGAGGCTGTGTTAGATAGAGTTTGAATTGATAAGGGAGTCAAGAATTATGTCGATTAAAGCAAAAAAGTGGAGTTAAGGTTACAATATGATTAGCTATGATCTTATTGATTAGTGGAGCAGGTCATAGAGTCATACAGCATGGAAAAAAACGTTCGTTCCATGCTGATCGTATTCCCAAATTAAACTCTAGTTCCTCCTGCCTGCATTCGGCCCATATCCTCCAAACCTTTCCTATTCGTGTATTTATCCAAATATCTTTTAAGCTGTACCCGCATCCACCACTTCCTCTGGTAGTTCATTCCACACATGAACCACTCTCTGTGTAAACATGATGCCCTCATGTCCTTTTTAAATCATTCTCCTCTCACCTTAAAAATACGCCCCCTAGTTTTGAACAGACACCCCCACCACTTTAGGGAAGAGACCCTTAGCTCCAAATCCCAGATAAACCTGGCTTAAAGTGTTAGTCCCCCTTGTATAGACTCCTCAGATAACCCCCCCCCCCCCCCGCACTACCCTACACATACCATTCAGCTCACTGTCTGCAAGGATTATCTGTGGGAATACCTCTCTGGAAAAATGAGGTTGTCCTCTTACACTCACACACAGACTGAATGGTCTTCTCTTAAGTTCATGTGTCACCGTGCTGGTTATCCAATCAGGCTGCGCATTGAGACTCTAGCTGCCAATCCCATTTTGAGGAAGTTTTTAACTTTCTGCGATAAATTGAGATCACGATCTTGACATTTGGACAGAAAAGCGTGGGCTGGTTTGTCAGAGGTCCAAGTCGTTCCTTAACGGAGATGGAGTACGTGTGTAAGGATAAATCTCCGGATCAGAGGACAGCCTGAGGTGCAGCAGAGTCTGTGAAACAAAGGCGATGGATAAGGGCAGCCCCTTAAAGAGAGAGCCGGTCGTTCTCTCAGAGCGGCGGGTTAGCGGTTACGAATGATTAGCTTGTTTCATACCAATCCCCTACCCTGCTGCCCACATGCCCTGAAATACAATCATAGGCCTGGCAAGTACTCTGCACCTGAACTGCAATCTCACTCGCTTGAATGAGCATCAATGGGCACTGTGCAGGACAATGTGAGATCATCAAATATTGCGGCTCGTTATGATTTCCAAATGTTTACCAAATTGCTCTGCAAACAAGGACCTTTGATTTCAGCCTGGCTCCTGCAGAGTTTCTTTTCCTGATGGTAACTCGGTGTCAGAGTGCTCATGTGAGCCAGTAACAACACAGGAAAAGGAGGAGACCATTCGGCCCCTCAAGCCTGTTTCACCATTTCACGAGGTCAGGATTGATCTGGATCGTGAACCCATTGACCAGCCTTGAGGTCAATGCAGTCGCTACACTTGCTGAACAAAATTCTAGAAACTACCATTTGGATTTTCTCAACTGATCCCTGCAGTCTTTGAGTTTTTTTTTAATTGGGTGGGTGAGGAGGATGAGGAGGAGAGAAGGAGCTCCAGATTTCCGCGAGGAATTGTGTAAAGATATGTGTCCTGAAGTTACCCCTGAATGACCCTGTTACTTGCTCTGGACTCTCCCACATCTCCACCATCTTATGGAAACATCTGAGAGATAACCAGACATCAGCAGAGTAGGGAATAGCAATCACTGCTCCGGGAAAGGCAGGGTTTGGAAAGGGAAGGGAGTAGAGCACAGTGAGAACACAGTTTGGATGGTGAAGCTACACCAGGCAAGACGCAACTGCTGAAGCTCTATCCAAACCAGAGAGAGGAATATCCTGTACAGTGAACATCCCATCAAGGGTGTCTTTGATTTCTAGTTTTAAACAATTTTTCACAAAGACAACAATAAGGAAACACTTTCCCTTTTCACCTCCCATTCCTTTGTGAATCCCCTGGGTCCCCAGGTTTCTGATCTGGTATTTGAGTTTCTCCTCATTCTCTCTTTCTAAACCCTACATGATGCCGAATACCTTTATTTTATCTGCTCCTCACCTTCCTTGTTGCAGGGAGGACAATCGCAGCTTCTGCAGTTTCTCCATGCAGGCTGAAACTTTACATCTTGGGTTCGTCCAGCTCAGGCCAAACCACCCCCTCTCAACTTCACCCCCATTGCCCCGACTCCCTCACCGCAACCTGCCCAGAGCTGCAGCTCCTGAAATCTCCAATGAACTTTTTACCTCGTTTTTACCTTCTCAATAAAGGCAGACCTTTGCTAACCTCCCACTGACTAGCTTCAGAACTTACACGCTGAGAAACAACATGCTTCCTGCCTCCCTTGACCCTGTGATCTGCTGAGTGTGGCTGCCATTCTGAGTATATGGTTCCATGAACTGTCTTTCTGCAAAAGCCTCAACAGTGTACTATTCAACTGTAGAAGGCATCACAGACGACTTCTAATTCTGTCCTCAACCAGTAATTGAGCACATGGACTAATCACTAAGGGGGAGAGACTGGGGATTGGTGTCTGTCACCAAGCAGCCACCAAGTCGGACTGCACCCCCTCTTGTGCAGTGTCTCAGTTACCTCAGCTGAGATCAAGCCAGTTTACCCCAGGAGGTCTTACCTAGTGACATACAGGTGTGAGCATTGTTGTTAACACTTGGCCTGAATGTGTTGCAGTTTTTCCGAGAGTGGGCAGCATGGAGGAGGACCAGTGCTGCCTCCCGGAGGTGGAAACATAGAAACCAGGAGCAAGAGGCCATTCAGCCCTTCGAACCTGCTCCGTCTTTCAATGCGATCATGGTTGCCTGCCCACATCAGAATGATGTTCCTGTTTTCTCCCTGAACTCTTTAGCCCCAAGAAATATATCTAACTCCTTCCAGAAAACAATCAAGCTTTGTCTTCAACCACATTCTCTGGCAGTGAATTCCACAGACTCACCACTCTCTGGGTGAAGACATTTCTCCTCATCACAGTCCCAAGTGGCCTACTCTATATTAGTAAACTGTGACCCCTGGTTCTGGACTCATTAAGAACATTTATCCAACTATCTGCATTCATCTTGTCTGGTTCTGTACAAATAACATCAACAGCACAAATTCAAGTCCCAAAAAGGCTGAGGTCACCATAAAGGTCTTGCCTTCTCAATTTTTTTCCCCCCGTATTGATTCCATGCCCGCAGCTTCTCACGGTGGGAATCAACCACAAGGACATCTGGCTGAGATCCAGAACCACAGCACAACAGGCCCCACTGTTGACCCTCACTGTCGGGGAAGGGACACCCCTAGCTAATGGTGGTCCCCGTTCTCTCAGTCAGCCACTAAACATTTTAGGGTTGACATTGTGAGAGATCCATCGACCGTCAAGGGAGGAACAACTGAGCTCAGTCAGTCGTGTGCCCTTGACCCCAATATGCAGACTGCTCCAAAAACATATTCTTTTAAAAAATGTCGCAATCAGCTGATGAGCTGAGGAGCGCTCTACTTCCAATGACGTTAACTTGAAGGCTTTGTAGTATGGGCCTTGTCATACAGGCAGGGGTCATCCCTTTGCAGGCAGCTGATCCTCATAGTTAAACAAAATAGATCCAGGAGTCTTAAAGGTGCAACACTACTTTTAAGCTGGGAGTGTCTGACAGCGACTGTGTGTTATCTTTAACAGGACTCTCAGGCCAAGAGCTGGACTCACTAGTGCTGAGTAAACAGTTTGTTTGGCCACTTGAAAAGAGCAGAGGGATAATTCCCCTTTTCTGTCAATAAAGTTGCATGTTCCTTTGATTTAGTTTACCTCTGGGTTTCTACTGTGACCCAGAGCAATAACAATTTGAAAAAGGTATACCTCACTCCATTAGTTATAATATCCAAGTGCCAACAGGGTTAAGAGTTTGGGTCATCACATATTTATATTGGGATCAAATATATTGCAGATTTTGATAACTCTGTGGTCTGCACAGGTAAATTCAGCCTCATACGTTAATAGCCTGTAAAATAAAACATTGGAGTTATCTCCCACACAAACCATGTTCCTGTGCGTGTCCTGACTTTTGATTTCCTATTGATTCAATCTCAGAATTGTTACTGTGCAGAAGGAGGCCATTCAGCTCATCATGCCTGCACTGGTTCTATCCCCTAGTGCCAATCTACTGCCTGTTACTCATTTCCCTATATGCCATTTCTATCTAAATACTCATTCAATGCCCCTCTCAAATGTCTCCATTGAACCTGCCTCCATCACATTTCCGCGCAGTGTATTCTAGACCCTCACTACTCACTGAGTGAAAAAGATTTTCTTCCATCATATTTGCTTTGTTGGTAGATCATTTTAAATCTATGCCCTCTAGTTCTGTTTTCTTTAAGGAGTAGGAACAGTTTCTCTATACCTACTCTGTCCAGCCTGTTCATAACTTTAATAGCCTCTAATAAATCTCCCCTCAGCATTCCTCTCTCCAAGGAGAAGAGACCCAACCTTTTCAATCTACCCTCGTGGCTGAAGTTTCTCATTCTTTGTACAATTCCTTGTAAATCTCTTTGGCGCTCTCTCCAATGCATATCTTTCCCGTAATGTGGCACACAGAACTGTATACTACAGTGCTCCAGCTGAGGTCTAATAAGTGTCTTAAAAATACCAGAGTGGCCCAACGTGTGCAGAGTCAGTGCCTTCACCATGACACTATGACCCAGAACAGGCAGTTCTGCCATAATGCGTCTTTTATTAATATGAATTGGCTGAAACATGATTGGGTGAATAGGGAACGCTGTTTTTAAAATGCAAACTTTTAAAATGTGTGTTGGCTACAACATGATTACATCAGCAACACTTTAATGTATTGGTATTGCGTGATTTTTATATAGCGTGGGATCGCACAGGAACACAATGACTGTGTCTTGTCAGAATCACCAGTATTGGGTTTGTCTCAGTGATTTGCGCCTTTTCCTTAGACTCAGAGGCTGGGGTTCATATTCTGCGCCAGGGACCTGAGCACTAAATCTTGGCTGACCCTCCATGAGGGAGTACCAAGGGAGTGCTGCATTGTCAGAGGGTCTGTCTTTGAGCTAAGAAGTTAAACACTGGCCTTGACTGGCTTCTCAGTTGAATGGGTAGGATCCCAAGTCATTTGATGAAGAAAATGGGGAGCTCCCCTTGTGGCTTGGCCAGCATTTAGCTCTCAATCAGTTTCTGGGTTGAAGGATTACAGGGAGCAGGCAGGAAAGTGAATCTGAGGTTGAGATGAGATCAGCCATGGTGGTATTGGATGGCGGAGCAGGCTTGAGGGGCTGAATGGCCTCCTCCTGCTCTTAGTTCCTATGCTCTTACATCAGTCACAGAAGAAAGCAACATTATCACAACGGCACAGTGGCTGAGTGGTTAGCACTGCTGCCTCACAGTCTCAGGTTCAATTCCAGCCTCGGGTGACTGTCTGTGTGGAGTTTGCACATCCTCCCCGTGTCTGCATGGGTTTCCTCCGGGTGCTCCGGTTTCCTCCTACAGTCCAAAGCCGTGCAGGTCAGGCGAATTGGCCATGCTAAATTGCCCATAGTGTTAGGTGCATTAGTCAGAGGGAAATGGGTCTGGGTGGGTTACTCTTCGGAGGGTCAGTGTGGACTGGTTGGGCTGAAGGGCCTGTCCCTACGCTGCAGGGAATCCAATCTAATCTAATCTTATTGATACAAGATGGTAACCGTGTTCTCCCACACTGCAAAAGAAATGGGAGCAGGCCATTCAGCCCTTCTAGCCTACTGTACTGTTCAATGAGATCATGGCTATCTAATTATGGCCCGAAATTCACTTTCCTGTCTGACCCCAAATCCTTCACTCCCTTCCAAACAAAACAGGGTCGCACAGTGGTAATTTTACCAGACACCATCAGGTTAATGTTCTGGGGATATGGGTCTGAATCCTGTCATGGCTGGGAGATGGGACAATTTGAATTCAGTGAAAATCTGGAATATTGACCATCTAACTGACTACTCTCCACAACAGTAAAGCTAGTCAGCCCCAGAAGCCTGATTCCCACGTTCAATCTGTCCATGTCAGATCCCACATTCCTCACATCCACTTTCCCTGTCATCCTTCATTTCCCCTACATCTTCATTCATTCATGGGACGTGGACATCTCTGGTGGGGTCAACATTTACTGCCTGTCCCTAATTGCCCCAGTGGGCAGTTAAGAGTCAGTCACATTGCTGTGGGTCTGGAGTCACATGGAGGACAGACCAGGTAAGGATGGAAGATTCCCTTCCCTAAAATGAGCCAGTTGGGTTTTTTATGACAATCAGTTTACATGGTCACCACTGGCTTGGCTTTTCACTTCCAATTTTTTTTTTAACTGAATCCAAATTTCACCAGCTGCCATGATGGGACTCGAACCAACATCCTCCAGGAAATTGGCCTGGGGAGAATCCATCCAGTTCAGCCTTAAATATACACAAGGACTCTGCTCCTATAGCTCTTTGCGGCAAGGAACCCACTGGATTCTTGAATGTTCTTACCCAGTCTGACCTACACTTGGCTCAAGACCCATGGCAATATGGTTGACTCTGAAGTGCCCTCTCAAATGGCCTGGCTTAAGATGGCCCACAGCCCGTGAGCAAATTCGAAAAAGGGAACTTAAGAAAGAGTATTATATTGGTTGTAAAGTTCTTTGGGATCTCCTGAAGGTGCTAAATAAATGAAATCCTTTGCTTTTATGTGCTTTGTGTCAGACCTCGTGACCCACAAAGCACTGCATCAGAAGTCAGCCCAGGGTCTACCTACTGAGGGAAATCTTCCACCATTTGGAGGTTTTTCCTCTGGTGCTCCAAACCATTTTGGTGTAGAGATGGAATACGGAATGCAAGAACATGACCTTAGACAGAGAGCAGGGGTATATAAGGGCTGGAGTTACCCAAGGCATAGGAGACCGTGACACCCCACCCCACCCCAAAAGGATCTGATGCCTTCCACGTGAAGAGAAAAGTACATTTTTCCAAAAAAAACTTCTCACATGAGTTTCAAAATTCGTCACATATGGAAATGTACGGCTCTATTTGAGGAGCTCACCTACACTACAAATAACAGTCTTCCTTTAACCTGACAAAGTAGGAACAATTCTAAATTTAGCACCAAGGAATCTGCTCTGAAGCTGTGAATAATAGCAGATGAACATTTCAACAAACACATAATTTGACAGAAACAGCTTTGGGTCTTCCGGGCCCACTATTCTATTTAATTTGTAACTTCATATTCAATAGCAATAAAGTACATTTTCATTTAAAAAAAACGCCACGATTATAATCTTGCCAGTGTGTTGAGAGCGAGTGTTTTTGCCAGATACATTAAAGTGATTTCTGCCAATTCTTTCCTTCCGAGCTGCTGGCCTGTCTAAAAATAAACTTTTATTATTTAAATGCAAAACGATTGCTCATCTACATTTAGATCATCTGTAGTGTCAGTCCTGGTTTGTAAATGTCCTGTTTACTGTCATCGGCCTCACACAGATCAATCTACTTCCACATGTTCAGCATTAGAGCCAACCACGAACACCAACCACTTAAAATTACACAGAATATACAGCATGGAAACAGTCCATTCCAATCAATGGGACAGTGCTGGGGGGGGGTTTGCATTTGACACTCTCCCATTTTGCTTTCTATCCCTCCCGCCACCCCCCTTTGTTTATTCAGCTTCCCCTTAAATTCATTGATGCTATTAACCAACTATTCCCTGCAGTAACCATTTCTGTCCTTACTGCATTTCTCCTGAATTCCCAGTTTGATTTATTAGTGACCACTCTATGTCCACAAACCCCAGTAAAAGCTAAAAGCACTTGAAATCGCAAAACTGAAAAAAATAAGTGACGACTAGGTAAGAATTTTCTGTCAGTATTTCATCCTTTTGATCAGAGTTGAATTGGAAGAGCTACAGAGATCTCTTCCAGAGGGTGCAGCAGAGAGTAGCAGGAAGATGGATCAGACCTGGGTGTAGTCTGATGAAGGGCTTATGTCCAAAATGTCGATTCTTCTACTCCTCAGATGCTGCCTGACCTGCTGTACTTTTCCAGCACCACGCTCTCGACTCAACAGCCCCAGCATCTGTTGTCCTCACTTTTTCTTGGGTGTAATCTGGATGACAAACATCACTGAGCGCTTACAGATGAGCTACCATAGAATGTGAGGATGTGAAATGAAGAAAGTGAACATCAGCAGAGCCCTAGGCACAGCAGCAGCTATTCAACTCACCCACCAAGGGTTCACATTTCCTGTTTCTCTATTGAGTCAAATCTCTTCATAGTTTTGAATACCTCAATTCATCTGCCGTCTTCTTTCTTTTTCCTCAGGAAGAAGTACTCCCAACTGTTCACCCTAGCCTTGATACTTAAACATCCCTACATTCCGGAATTATCCTTGCAAATCATGTTTTGTAGGGACCATCGCCCACACCTCCACATTCTTTTCAAAAAATGAGGACCACAGAACTCTGCACATTACTCCGTGTCGTTTAATTAAGTGTCAAACTCTATGTCATCAGGAGTTCAAGGGAAGCTGAGAAAGAACTACTCTTAATATTGGACAGTCTCTCAGAGGTTACCAAGCCAGGATTGTGGGTCCTGAGGTGACTGAACAGCACAATACAATACTGGATCCAAAGATCCAGCCATTGGTGGGGCATGTACTATTGGAAGAGGGGGGTGAGTGGCACACTCCTTCATGTGCCATAGATCCAGCAGAGTTTTTTTTTATCTCCAGTGTATTACTGGCACCTGATGAGGCTGTACATATGTTGGCTCCTGTAATATAAGAACTAGGTATGGGTAACCTGGTGCTTAAAGATTCAATAGATGCTTAGTACACTTCGAGGTGTCTATTACAATATAGGCACTGCTGTGTGTGGCCTAACACTGAGCAATGCAGTTACACACTGTAGCAGCTGGTCATGCTGCAAGTGACCCCAGTAAGATGGAGGTGGAGATGTTTAAGCCATCACACATCATGATGAATATGAATCTACAAAGTAAATTGCACAGCAAATGCATGATATAAAATCTACCATTATCTGTGCTTAAGCCTGTCAGAGATTATCAAAACCACTGGCACCTTCAGAAACAGACAAGGTGATGGCCTAGTGGTACGTTCACTGGATTATTACTCAAGAGACCCAGATAATCAGGTTCAAATCCCACTGCTGGCAGGTGGTGAAATGTGAATTCAATAAGAGTCTGGTGATGTCCATTAAGCCATTGTTGATTGTTGGGGGAAATCTCCATCCAATACCAGATATCCTTCATCCTCATGACTCCAGACTCACAGCAATGAGGTTGCCTCTCAACTGCAGTTAGGGATGGATGCTAAATACTCACCAATGAAGTCCACATCCAGTGAATGAGTTTTTCTAAAAAAAAGCATCTTCTCCTGTTTTGCTGAGGGGAGCAGGGTGGTTCAGCCCTACAGGCAATATGGCCCATTGAATACTGGGACTGGTGGTTTGAGAGAGGGTACAGACAATGGGACAGCCGACCAAAGGAGAGGATCGCTGGTGATACTTTGCAAGGGCCTTGAGGGGTCTGCTGTGCAATGACATGGGGAGGGGGGGTAGTCATCACACAATATTGAAAAGGTGGGTGTGGGAATGTACAAGGCACGTTGCAGTGACCGTACATCCACAGAGTCCCTCAGATGGTGTGACCCGATATAGAAACAAGAGTGGATCCTATCGCCCAAAAGGATCGGCCACATTGGTCATAATGGCTTCTAGCTCCTGGCCCAAGCCCTCTCCATCTCAATTGTTTTAATCAGTTGACCCCTTCAAGACACAGTCAGGTATTTGTATGGTCAAGATGAAACAATAATGTTGCACCTCACCCCCATTCATTGCTCTCCATACTCTCTATGTTGGGAAGTTTTAGATAATGCCTGAACCCAAACTCTAGTTTTGATCCTGTAATGTAACAGCCATCAACTCAAACTGGAAAAACTAACCTCTACATCATTTTTGCCAACAAGTGCTCCCACATGTACAAAGCTCTTGCTCTGGGAGTACAAAGTTGGAAAATGACTATATTTAATAATACAGCAGGCTGATTATAGCCTGCTCCTTCTCTGCTCAAAGTGAGGTTTCCCTTTGTAAAATGGATGGCAAAATTACCTCAGCCAGTTCTGCTTCTGCGGGCTATCAAACATATTCTAAAAATAAAATGATATTGTTTAAATGCAAAACAATCTCTAATCTGCATTTCAATCATCTGAAATGTCAGCACTGGTTTGGAACATGCTGTTTCTGTTTGTGACTGTATGGGACATTCATTTTGCAAGCAAATGCAGCCAATTAATGTTTTTTTTTTAAATCTGGCATATAATGTCACATTTACCTTCTGTCACAATTCAGATGTCAAATTTAGCATGTCCTCAAGCTCATGACAAGCAGCAGGGGCCTGCGAATTGAGTTGTTGACTGCTCCCTGAAACGTTGACTCACTATCTCTCCACAGACGCTGCCAGACCCATTGTGAATTTCTACTATTTTCTACTTTTCATCAATTAGATGGTAAGAGGGAGCTAACTACAGGAGTCTCTGTGTAGATTAGATTACTTACAGTGTGGAAACAGGCCCTTCGGCCCAACAAGTCCACACCACCCCGCCGAAGCGTAACCCACCCATACCCCTACATCTACATCTACATCGACCCCTTACCTAACACTACGGGCGATTTAGCATGGCCAATTCACCTGACCTGCACATCTTTGGACTGTGGGAGGAAACCGGAGCATCCGGAGGAAACCCACGCAGACACGGGGAGAACGTGCAAACTCCACACAGTCAGTCGCCTGAGGCGGGAATTGAACCCGGGTCTCTGGTGCTGTGAGGCAGCAGTGCTAACCACTGTGCCACCGTGCCGCCCACCGTGGCGTGTACTAAAGCGCATCACTGTTTCCTTTAAGTCACTGTGTCCTGGGCACGACAACTGGTGCCCAGATGCACTGGCTTCTGGATCCAGACACCACACATAAGCCTCTGAGATCCACACTGCGACCAGGACAGTGACAGAGAATGTGGTGCACTGCTGTACAGAAGCTAACAACACATAGGCAGGAGATAAATGCAAAATGCAATGGAAGTGTTTTTCTTTAAGAAGGTACCAGCCTTCTTGACTCACGATTACATTGTCAAGCTGAGTCACATCTCTCACTTTTCACATCTTGGCATCAAGATCCCTAATCACTGACCTTGGGTTCAACTGCAGCCAACTCATTGATTAAACCTGTTACTGATCCAATATTGAATCTCCTGAATAAGCAAACCTGTCTACAATCAACCGGCATTAACACATGAAAACATCCCCATCCTTAAAGCCCCTTTCCTACGAGAGGTTAAATCTGTCTACTCTCCCGGGTGAACATCAATGATCCTGTGGAAGCATGGCACAGAAAGGAAAACTGTCTGGGCTTGAAAGATGGGCTCTGTTTCTCTCTCCACAGATGTGGTCAGACCTGCTGAGTTTCTCCAGGGGTGTTCTCCTGGCTTCTCAATCAACTTCTCAGAAATCTGATCATCTGGCCATAATCACCTTGTGTGGGAGCCTGCCGCATGCAAATTGGCTGCAGCGCTTCCTAAATCACTCCAGTAATTACATTTTAAAAACAGGCCCTTCACTGACTGTAAAACACTTCGATTTATCCTGAGGTTGTGGAAGGTTGGACTGTCTTCCTCGGAAAAGAGAAAGCTGAGAGGAGATTCAATAACAGGAACCTTTCTGACTCATGAATGGACTGAGAGTGGGAGGGAACAGGCTTAAAGTAATGACAAAAGAAGCAAGGGTTTCATGAAGGAAATCGTCTTTGCACAGTTAATATCTGGAATGACCTGCCTGAGGACGTGACAGAGGGGGATTCAATCAAAGCTCTCAAATAGCACTTGGGAGTGTTTTCCAGGAGAAAGTGAGGACTGCGGATGCTGGAGACCAGAGTCGAGGGTGTGGCGCTGGAAAAGGTCAGGCAGCATCCGCAGAGCAGGAGAATCAATGTTTTGGGCACAAGCCCTTCATCCTGAAAACATCGATTCTCCTGCTCCTCGGAAGCTGCCTGACCTTGGAGCGTTTTCTGGAAAGGAAGAATGTGCAAGTTGACAGGGAGAGGGCACACAGTAAACTGGTCATTCAGAAAGCCAGTGCCGACAGGATGGGCTGAATGGCCTGGTCCTGTGCTGTAACAATTCTGTGATTATTCCAGAACAGATTTTAACACGCAATTTCACCATCTGTACCAACTCCTTATATCAGATTCAATCCAGATAAGCAACCAATCTGACAGTGCAAACTCTCTGCTTCTCATCTTTGAATATCAGGAAATGGGCTCAAACACTTTTTTTTAACCTGGGCAATTGCTTATTCCCTTTTAGCCTAATTAATGTAAACTTAAGAGAAATGCATCATACAGTGCCCACAAAAACCACCACTTGATAGTATGACTAAGCTCTGCGGGCATTTTCAAGTGCCAAACTTGGCCTAGGTTATTCCCAGTTGCACCACTTTAGCTAGCTCTTCTGACTAAACAGATATTAACGCCAAATCACTGCCACTTGATTCCCACATTTTAAGTAGCTCTTCCTCTGTCAGAACGGTATGATAATGTTGTTCCATTAAGCAGCGACCAAAAATAAAGGGACAGAATTTATCTACTAAACTGTGCTAGCCAAGTTTGGATGGTGTCGATTGGTGGTGTCAATATGAAGCATCATATGAGGCATCATTCTTGGTACCAAATGCTCCTGTGAAAGGCTCCCAATGTTGCATCCACAAAGTGTTGGGGGTGGTCAAGTCAAGCCTTTCAAGAGTGTGGAGGAGGGGGAGGGGGACGTTTTGATGCTGCCACTGTTATCATCTGTTGCACAGTTGTAACTTGAGATTATTCAGTTCGTTGGGACAAACACTGCAGGAAGGAGACCTTAAGACCATAAGAAATAACAGCAGAATTAGGCCATTCAGCCCATCAGGTCTGCACCACCATTTGATCGTGGCTGACATGCCTCAACCCCATCCTCCTGTCTTCTCCCCATAACCTTTGATCCCCTTACTAATACAGAACCTACCTCCCTCTGTCTTAAATACACTCAATGACTTGGCCTCCACAGCCTTTTGCAACATTGAGTTCCATAGAGACACCACCCTCTGAAAGTTGAAGAAAGTCCTCTTCATCTCAGTTCTAAAGGGTCATCACTTCACTCTGAGGGTCCTAGTGTCTCCAGAAGTAGAAACAATTTCTCCACACCCTCTCTATCCGAGTATTCTGTAGCTTTCAATCAGATTACCCTCCTTCTAAACTCCGAGTACAGACCCACAGTCCTCAACCACTCCTCATGCAACAAGGCCTTCAACCCCAGGATCATTCTTGTGAACTTCTTCTGGACACCCACCTCCCCCCACCCCATCTCCAAGGCCAGCACATCCTTCCTTAGATACAGGGTCCAAAACTGCTCATGGATAGCTACACAATGTGCTAATCTAGCCAAAATAAAAGCAAATTACTGCGGATGCTGGAATCTGAAACCAAAAGAGAAAATGCTGGAAAATCTCAGTAGGTCTGGCAGCATCTGTAAGGAGAGAAAAGAGCTGACGTTTCGAGTCTAACTGACCCTTTGTCAAAGCCTCACAGCACCAGAGATCCGGGTTCAATTCCCACCTCAGGCGACTCTCTGTGTGGAGTTTGCACATTCTCCCCGTGTCTGCGTGGGTTTCCTCTGGGTGCTCCGGTTTCCTCCCACAGTCCAAAAATTTGCAGGTTAGGTGAATTGGCCATGCTAAATTGCCCGTAGTGTTAGGTGAAGGGGTAAAATGTAGGGGAATGAGACTGGATGGGTTGCGCTTCGGCGGGTCAGTGTGGACTTGTTGGGCCGAAGGGCCTGTTTCCACACTGTAAGTAATCAAATCTGTAAGTGATCTAATCTTGACATCTCCAACTGTGTCATGTTTTAATGCAATTCCCTGATTTACAAAACAGAGGCCTTGAGATGTCATAATGAGATTCTGAGGAAAGGGAGGTTGGTGAAGGGGGGTCTGAGGCCAGGCTTGGGTCACTACCCTTTGGCAGTTTTTGTCAACGTTCAGCTAATTCGTCAACCTCATCCAAATATGGCACGAAGAGATGGAAAAAACAAAGAGCATCCCACCCAATCACACTGCCTTTCCAATCGCTAACCCACCCAGCCTGCACATCCCTAGACACTGTGGGCAATTGTGCATGGCCAATCTACCTAACCTTTGGACTATGGAAGGAAATCCACACGGACGAAGGGAGGATGTGCAAACTCCACGCAGACCGTCATCCCAGGTTAGAATCGAACCCAGGTTCCTGGTGCTGTGAGGCAACAGTGCTAACCACTGAGCCAACATGCTGCCTGTCTTGTGAAAGATTACATTTTAAAAATTAGAAAGTTTCAGATAACCAACTTCTATAAGGCCATAAGAAATAGGAATATGAGCAGGCCATTCGACTCCTCAGGCCTGCTCTGCTGTTCAATAGGCAGTATTAACGTTTATAATGTTAAAATACCCATGCTTTTGTTGTTGGCAATGAATCAATAATTTACATAGATGGTTGTTGACAAGTTAACAAACAGTTTTATTACTTGAGTAGCAAAAAAGCAAACAATTTACACAGGAACCTCAATTATCTGGCATTTGATTATCCAAATCTCAGATTATCCAGCAAAATCGCAACGTCCCGACGATAGGGTGAACTACGTTATCCAGCGTTCGGTTAGCCAAACGAAATACTCCCCGCACGAGTCCTTTAGATAAACAAGGTTCCTCTGTATCATGGTTTGAGTCGTGGCAAATGGGATTCGGTGGGGTGGAACCAATTGGTGATCCAAGAGTTGCTGTGGATCTTGAATAAAATCATTTGCAGAACCACAGGAAGAGATCATTCAACATCACAGATCCACGCCAGTGACTATGCTCCACAGAAGCCTGTTATCCTTCTTCTTTACCTAAACATCAGCGTATTCCTTGTCCCTCTCCCTTCGCCTCAGCCTCCCTCCCCCACTCTTAGTTTAACCATTTTTTCCCATGCTCTGATCTGCCTTGCTGATGCACTGGCGTGGTTGTATGCTCTGTCCCTTCCTGCCATCCTCTGGCTACTAATACATCCTTCCCAACCCTTTCTATTGCTTTATCCTCTCTCATTAACATCGCAAATCCACCCTCACGTGAATCACCACCAAATCCACCTGTCCTCCAACATATCGTTTCAAGCCCTCTCTGTAGCTACAGTTTTTAAAAAATTCATTAGCGGGATGTGGGTGTTGCTGGCTAGGCATTTATTACCCACCCCAGAGGGCAGTTAAGTGTCAACCACATTGCTGTAGGTCTGGAGTCACATTTAGGCCAGACCAGGTATTTCCACTATCATCTCTGTAACTCCACTTTGTGCATTGTCTGCTGCCTCGTCTTTGCAACACAGAACTCTTACAGAGTGCTCCAGATGAGGCATGTCGAACTAACCAAGGCAGCCCCTCAAAAGGCAGGCTCCTTTGTCAACAATGCCCCAGAGTATACACAATGCAGATCCCATGCTCCGAGCATAGTAAATCCCAAAGGCTCAGGCAGCAGATCCTGCGTTCTAAAAGTAGCATATCCCAAGTAGCATATCCAAGTGGGTGGGGGGGATAGCAGATCTCAGGATCCAATCCACCTAAACCTTTGGACTGTGGAAGGAAACCCACGTGAACACAGGGAGGATGTGCAAACTCCACACAAACAGTCATCTCAGGTTAGAATCGAACCCAGGACCCTGGCGCTGTGAGGCAGCAGTGCTAACCACTGAGCCAAAGTGCCTCCTGTCTCATGAAAGAATAAATTTTTAAAATCAGCACATTTCAGATAACCATCTTCGATAAGACCATAAGATTTTTAGTAGATCCCAGAGGCTCAGGCAGTAGATCCTGGACTCTGAAGGAAGCAGATCCAGGGCTTTGAGGGCAACAGATCCAGGGTATCAAATGAAGGAGATCCCAAAGTTTGGTGGCAGGAGATCCTGGGTACTGAAGGCAGCAGATCCCTGATCTGGGGCCAGGGGGTCCTGTGCTCTGAGATGGGTAGCAATTTCAAACACAACTTTTTTAAAATTTAGGATGTAGATGTTGCTGGCAAGGTCGTCGTTTGGTCCCAATGTCTAATTGCCCTTGAACCAAGTGGACTGCTACACCATTTCTGAGTGCAGACCAAGGAAGAATGGCCGATTTCCTTCCTGATGGCACATCAGATGGGATTTTCCAATAGTCAATAATAGTTTCATGGTCGTCACTTCTAACACCAGTTTTCAATTCCAAAGCTATTAGTTATATTTTAATTTTACCAGCTTTCCACGGTGGGATTTTAATCCATATCCCCAGAACATCAGCGTGGGCCTCTCCATTACTAAAGATTGAAATTAGTCTCACTTTCATGCATTTGGCTCATAACCCTCTAAATCTTTCCCATTCATGTACTTATCCAAATGTCTGAAAGGTACTGAAAAAGTCATACTGGACTCAAAATATTAACTGTGTTTTTCTCTCCACGGCCACTGCCAGACCTGCTGAGTTTCTCCAACGTTCTCCATGTTTGTTTCAGATTTCCAACATTCACAGTATGTTGCCTTAGTCATATCATGCCATCCTTGTAGGTACAGAGGAACTCTGAAGAAACTTTTTGTGCTAATCACAGATTTAATTTTCTGTTCAGTACTACAAGCTGCTTTATTCATGATGGACTCTGGACTAGAACTTGTGCCACTCTGCAGCTGTCTAGTTGGCATCGGAGTTAGCAAAGTTCATTGAGAGAGCTGCCCACACCCAGAACTCTGTAACTCTGCTGACCTGTCTCTAAAAACCTCTGCAACAAAGCTGGCTTCACATATTGAGTTTCAGGCCTACAGTATGTAGCATGCTGACATTATTTTAAAGGGGATAATTGAAGGCAAGATGCTCAATATTAAAGACTCACACCCAGTCAGACTGCAGCGAATGACCACATGTCACCCTGCTGTAACACAAGATGGGCTCTGGGTTCACCTATAACCAATCTCAGGCTTAGTTCTGGAAGCTTTCACCTACCTCGATGTCTGTTAGTTGTCTTATCAAACATTAGCATGGCATCTTCTACCTGCAAGACACAAAGGCACCTCAGGTTAGATCCATGTGCAATAATGTACAATGTCAGAAGATTCAATACTCAAACAAATATGTGGCTAGTTCATGGGCAACTTTGTAAACCATCACAGAATCGCGTAACAGTCTTGTGTTGATGGCTACAGGATTGTTTGTTGCTTCACACCCGGACTGCAGCACCAATAACAACCCCAACCCAATTCAACCACTAAAATAAAACAACAATTATTCCAAATAAAAGCTGGAAGAGCTGCAGATGCTGTAAATCAGAAACAAAACCAGAAATTGCTGGAAAAGCTCAGCAGGTCTAGCAGCATCTGTGGTGAATATTCCTAGTGCTTTTCAATTCGGTCACCAAGCTAACTGCACAATCTTCAATGATGGATTCTTTACTTGAACAAAATTTCGTCAAGGTGAACATTAGAGCTTTAAATAAGGGGGAATGTTTTACAGCCTTGACAGGGCACTGTCTGCTTGGTATCTCTATAACAATTATGTTTCTTATTCCTCTAGCTCCCCACTACCTTGGAAAATAGCCAATGACTTGCCAACAGAGGCAGATTTTACCCAGGACTTACAGTGAGTGACACAGCTCCATAAATCGCTCAGTGTGTTGTGGAGCAGTAGAGCTCTCCCTCCATTGTATGGAGAAGCCAGCCCTCTCTGACCCTGTAATGTCAGTGAGTATAACCGACAGCTATCGGCGCACACGCAACGTTCCCTATAAGTTCTGCTCAACTTAATCAGTCGGGGTTTTGGGTGGGAGGGCAACTATTTTTCCTGAGTGACTCAAGAGAATACGCATCTGTCCCGTTCCTGCATGACGGACAGCTCAAACCTCCTTTTATATCAGGCATAGGTGAGCCAGATGACACCACTGTCAAAGCACAGCAGGAGGAAGGGGAAGAATGAAGGTTCTGTATGGCTAACCGATAGCAATTGTCTCGGCACGGGAAATGCACAATCTTTGTGTGGTTGTACAGAACTACAGAGGTTCTACAGCATAGAAACAGCTCACCCTGTCCAACCAATCCATGCCAGCACTTGTGTTCCTCTTGAGTAGCCTCCATCCCTCTTCATGTAACAGCTTCAGTAAACACAAAGCTCCCTTCTCAATTATCCATGAATCTAGTGACAGCAAGTTCCACATTCTCACCATTCTTTGCTGAAGGAGGTTCCTTTTGTATCCTCTCTTCGATTCTCAGTGACTACCTTATATTGATGGGGTCTAGTTTGTGCTCTGCATGCGCGTGTGTGTCTAGTCAAATGGATTAACCCAAGCTACTCAAGATGGAATCCAAACTGGTGATAACTAAGAAGCATAGACGGTATTCCCAGTGAAAAGGCTGTGCATCCACTGATCAGCCATTGTCCTGTTCTGCAGCCTTCCCAGTCAAACGCATGAAAACTGGATGGAATGTATCTGGCCGATGTAGCTGCACGGTCGGTTAGCTCAGTTGGCTGGACAGCTGGTTTGCGATGCAGAGTGACCCCAACAGTGAGGGTTCCAGTTGAGGTCCCACCTTCACAAACTCACCCCTTACCTGAGGCGAGGTGTCCCTCAGCTTAACCTCCCCACCGGTTGTGTTTCTCTCTGATGAGAGAGCAGCCCTATGGTCCTCTGGGATGATGGAGACTTCACAACGTCAAGCCTGGGAGGAAGCCAGGCTTCCCGGCTTGAGTTGGTGGGTTTAATTTGGGATTTGCATAGGAGTGCGTGTAAAGGAATGGGGAGGGCAAAGGAGCTTTACCTAGCCTCACTGTTTCAGGTTAGGGCAAGTCAATCCATCTAACCAACTGTTCCACATTGTTCCCTACTGGGAGGTGGATAGCACGAGGGAACATAGCTTTAAACTGAGGGGTGATAGATATAGGACAGATATCAGAGGGAGGTTCTTTACTCAGAGAGTAGTGGGGGCATGGAGCGCACTGCCTGCAACAGTAGTGGACTCACCCTTCAGACCATTTAAATGGCCACTGGACAAACATATGGATGAGAATGCAATAGTGTAGTTTAGATGGGCTTCAGATTGGTTCCACAGTTCGGCGCAACATCGAGGGCCGAAAGGCCAGTACTGCACTGTAAAGCTCTATGTTCTAAGATGGTATATGCACCCTCACGGTATAGACACATCCTCAAGGAATGGTCACTTACAGCAAGAGGGTAGCAGGTGCTCACGGACTCCAGCCCAAATGAGGACACTTGACGAAAAAGGCAAGTGCACATATCATATGTCAAATTCCACCTACAGTTCAGTCGCAGGTTCTCTTATTTAAACTAACACAGAATACCTTTCAATACAAAAAAAATCCAATTCTTTCTGTGAGCCTCACTGCAAAATAACAACTCAATTTCTATTCACTTCAATGGTTTGCAACCTGAATCCTATTTTATCTTGAAATGCTGTATCTCACTGCTGACTGACCGAGGCAATAATGGATTGCCAAATGCTTAATCCCAGGCGCACACCTGCAGTCCAAGCGTGTCAGCTGCTGTCTGCATCCCACTGTCTACCGTCATCTTCCGAATCCTGTCCCAGGTTCCTGAGCTGTCAATAACCAGGGTGGATTAAGCGGACTATTCTCCAGCCAACTCTATCCTTACTGAGCCTGACATTATCAAACAGGAGGCAGCTTCGCCAGCATCAACACGAACCTTCACCACCTCCCCCTGCTCCCCCCAAGCCCCTGGCTAATGTGAAACTTGATCAACAAGAAATGCAGGTCTACTTTGACAAACTTCACATCAGAAACATCCCAAAGTCTCCGTCTAGAGGTCAGGTGCTGGTCCCCAGCACATCCCTACCAAACACCCCATCCCCCTCTTTCCAATACTTATGCCAATCTGATACACAGCGACTTATTCCATTTATTCAGTGTCACTGGCGGGGCCAGCATTTATCGCCCATCCCTAGTTGCCCTAGGGAAGGTGGTGCCTTCTTGAACCACTGCAGTCCACGTGCTGTAGGTTGACCCACAGTACTGGGATGAGAATCTCACTCTCTCCTGCTTGACACTATAAAGTTCTGATTTATAACTGGTGACATGGTGGCACAGTGGTTAGCACTGCTGCCTCACAGCGCCAGAGACCCGGGTTCAATTCCCGCCTCAGGCGACTGACTGTGTGGAGTTTGCACATTCTCCCCGTGTCTGCGTGGGTTTCCTCCGGGTGCTCCGGTTTCCTCCCACAGTCCAAAAATGTGCAGGTTAGGTGAATTGGCCACGCTAAATTGCCCGTAGTGTTAGATGGAGGGGTAAATGTAGGGGTATGGGTCTGGGTGGGTGCGCGTCGGTGTGGACTTGTTGGGCCGAAGGGCCTGTTTCCACACTGTAAGTAATCTAATCTAATCTAATCAAACGTAGACCTCCCATCCCCCTTTCACAGTCAGTTCCTGTTAGCCTGGGTCGGTTCAGCTGCCTGGAGTGTGCGGGGCCAGCATTTTACAGAATGGAATCATATGGCACAGATAACCCCTCGGCCCGTCAAGTCTACACTGAGAAAACTACACTAAACCTACACCAGCCCCACTTGCCAGCACTTGGCCCACAGCCTTCAATGTTACGACATTTTGAGTGTTCATCCATGTACTCCTTACAGGTTGTGAGGTTACCCACCTCGACTATCCCCTCCCAGACAGAACACTCCAGATTCCCACCACCCTCTGTTACAGATCACCCAGCCAGAAATGTGCAGCCACTTCGGAAAATCCCTTGCGGAATGAAAAAAAAATCCTATAAATAAGAATCAAAGGGCTGAGAATGTGAGGGGAATGGGATGGAGAAGTAAGGGGGAGATGGCCGATTGAAGTTTGTTAGTTGGAAAACTGCTCAGACACCCAGCTCCGAACACCAATGACATTGGCTGCGCACGGGAATAGAAATCAGCCAGAGGGATATACGCACAATCAAACAGGCAGGATCAAGCAAGAAACAGATCTCTGGAGAGATGGGGGGACCTGATGACAAGTGGCAAGCTGAGGGAGATACAGACAGACAGAAGACTGAAAGGCCATATCTTGGGAACTGCAGTCAGAAACAAAGTCAACTGATAAAGGAATCTTTCATTAAATTAGCTGTCACTGGTTTCAAACTGAATGTCTCCTCTTCCTCACGGTTACAGAGGTCTCTATTTGACGCTGAAATGGTGCAGGTCCACTGCACACACACTATAGCATAAATCAGCAACAACAACATAGGCAATGCTACTGGGCTGGTAACCAACATGCAGCTCCCCCATGGTGGCTGCAGGAATCTCACTGCAGTTCATTAATAAAACGAGAATAGAACAGAATTCTCACGACTAACCGTCATTTAACCTCCAGAGTATTGGAAAAGAAGCTGCTGCTCACAAGAGGAAATCTGCTGTCCTTACCCAGTCTGGCCTCAATGTGACTCCAGGCCCCACACCAATGTGATTAACTTTTAATGGCTCAGCAAGCCTCCCAGTAGTTGACATAGCCCGGAGTGCTCATTAGAGACTAAGATGACCCAGGGGTTGGTTTAATCTGAGAGCCACCAAGCCTCAGGCAAGGGGAGAGACTGAGAAGGCAGAATCTTCATGATGAGCTCAGCCAGTACAGGAATCGAACCCACGCTGTTGGCGTTACTCAGCCAGCCAGGGTTGGGCTCCACTCCGAGTGCTCAAAAGTGTTTAGAGATGGACAGTTAGTGCTGGCCTTGCCAGGGATGCTCACATCCAATGAACAAATAATGAAGGCCTTATTTTGTCTTGGCATGGTTTTACAGTGTTGAGCCCCAGATGGTGCTAACAATCACCCCTCCCCTACAAAGGTACTGTTGAGTGGAGAAACCTCTGAGCAAATGCAGCACCAACTCAATGTCAAGTGGAACTGCATCATCAATCGCTCACTGACTTTAGGTCCTGCTCACAACTTTCTCTCCCAAAGTCCTGAGAAATGATTCTCCTTTGATGTGATGGCTGAATATATTCAACTATTGGAATCTGCATGTTGTCCTCGTGTCTGCGAGGGTTTCCTGCAGGTGCTGGGGTTTCCTCCCACAGTCCAAAGATGTGCAGGTTAGGTGGACTGTCCAAGCTAAACTGCCTGTAGTGTCCATGGATATGCAGGCTAGGTGGGTTAGCCACAGCAGATGCGGGGTTACAGGGAATGGGTCTGGATGTGATGCTCTTCAAAGGGTTGGTGGTGACTTGACGGGCTGCATGGCCTCTATGTGCACTGCAGGGATTCTATGAACATGATCATTCTAATGTGCTGTGCTATTTATGTTAGCTCCCATTACATCTGAGATGTGGGACTCATAGGATTGAAGAATTCACTGAACTTTTATTACATCATTAGGTACCGACAAAGGTCCATTTACAATCACGGGCACTTGTGTGCCTGGGGTCAAACGAAGCCATTCTATTGTACTGTACCATACTTCCCTCAGTATGCAATGCTGAAGAGGACTCAGTAAGATGGAGACCGAGAGCCTTACAGACTTTTCTTTATTTTCACACACATCTAGAGAGGTGGGAGTTGAATTTGAGCCTCCTGGCACAGAGGAGGGGACACTATAAGGACACAAAGCCTGACTAAAACCTTTAGGTGTCATCCCACATCCCACAGAAGGGTGAGGGACCCTGAGCATGTCACTTCAAGGAAACTGCTCATCTTCTGCGAGATGCTATCTACTCAAGAGCAGCTCTGGAGAGCAATAAATATCAGCCATGTCTCACCAGTGAGTTTAAAAAAAACACACAACTAACACTGGAGATGTCACACTACACTGCTGGGAGTTTTGTAAAAGATTTGCATGTAAGACCCCATACAATATGATACCCCATTTTAACTGTCCTGTCCTCTTCCAGTCTCATTCATGTACAATTTGACCTGTAGGTAATGTTCCTCTCCAATGACAATTGTCTTCTTAAACCACCTGAGAGTGCACCTGAAGCTGTGAATTAGAATGAGATTGCGCCAGAATTCCAGTACAATTACTAAACTTTAAACAACGTCAAGTCTGAAAGGAGAGCATACCCAGGTTCAAACTGCTTTAGGACTGAAGGAGGAAGACGACCTCCAGAATAGAAAAGAGAGCTCAGAGGAGAAGCAGAAATATCATGGACACGCAGCCAGGGTTCCCCTCCCAGATTTATGATGAAAGGCAGGAGGAAAAGGAAACGCATTGATAGAGCACCTCTCACAACCAAAGGCAATCCCAAAGTGCTTCACACCGAGTAAAACAATTATTGAAATGAAGAAAAGTGCAGAGTTGTGATTTTAAGAGGTGAGTTTTGTCCTGGTTAATTTTAGAGAGACAGATGCTGAACAGTCTATGAGAAGATAAACAATTTGCGAAGCCTTGGGTTTTTCTAAAGCTGGAACAATAGAAGCAGCCTGAGCGGGTATGGTTAAGCTCTCACAGATCCAGGACTTCTAGTTCGCTTTCAGCAGTTGTTGCTGAGGTCTCAGCAGGGGTTGGAAGGCAGTGAATCCCTCTCTGCTGCTACACTCTCTCTCTCCGAGTTGTCTTTTGATGTTCTTTCCTCCTGGATTGGAGAACTGTATATGCAACAATCTATTTTTTGAATTTGCCTTTTTGCCAAGTATGCATTCATGGGATGTTATTATAGTGGAACACTTAATGTTTAGTAGGAAAATAATCTATCATTCTGTGAAGTTTTCCAAAAGAGTTAAGTTATTCAAAACTCCTCTTTGTTTTGTTGTATTTTAACTGTAGTGTTGAATAAATTGTGGTTTGCTTAATGTCAAGTAGTTTGACCTGGGCACAAGAAGAACTGACAAACAACCACATGATGATCAGAATCCTGGCTTTGATAACGCAGATGATCAGCCAGCAGATTGCAAACATTCAGTCTCGGTTACCACCAGCAGATAACATGTTGTCATTGACACTGGTTTAGGAGGTGAATATTATCCAGTGTACTACAACAGAGGACCTCCAAGCTCATATACCTGCAGTGTCCACCAGCTATGAATAGTTTCAAGTGTACCTTAAATTACATATTTCCGAATCAACCTATTCATAGATGTTCTTATACTCTTCCAAACCAGACAGGACTTGAACTTGGATCTTCTGATCCAGAGGTAGAGACATTACCACTGTAACACCACAATCCTCACATCAATGTATAATTAATAAATCAATACTTTATTTATTTTGTTACCTTCAATGGCTAGGTATTTATCATCCCTTAACAGAACCTATTAAATACTGACACAGGGAGCCCTTCCTCAGGTGTCTTTAAAATGTGTCACTGGAATCTTGACACACAGTGTTAGTGCCCACATCTCTGGACTAGAAGGTCTGGATTCAAGCCCCATTTGCCTCAGAGAGGTGTATCAGAATGTGTCTAAGCTCTTTTATAAGTACCAAGGGATTTGCTTTCCACCTGCCAAGACAACACCTCCCTCAGTCCAGACTCTGGAGCAAGGCTTGAACCGATAACATTACAGCACGGCAGTGAGAGTGCTACTTAGTGATCCGTGACCTCACAGAAAGAATCCACTTTGACCTGGCACCACGAGATTGAGAGGAAGAGAGAGAGAGAGCGGAAGAGAGAGAGAAAAAAAGGAAGACAGGGAGAGAGAGAAAAGAAGAGAGGGAGAGAGAGAAAGGAAGAGAGGGAGAGAGAGAAAGGAAGAGAGGGAGAGAGAGAAAAGTAGAGAGGGAGAGAGATAGAGAGACAGAGGGGAGAGAGAGAGAGAGAGAGAGAGAGAGAGGGGAGAGAGAGAGAGAGAGAGAGACTATTTTTATCAACACATGGTCTGTGCCTGCACTTGAACCTGGGAGCACAAAATGTAAACTGTGATAGAAAATTAATTCCATTCTACATCTTTACATCTACCGCCTCAATGAACACAAACATTTAAAAAGATAATTTTTTTTAAACTGTGCTGTCAAGAGTGCTCGAGAGGAGATCAGACACTGGATACACAAAATTAATGCCAGGGTTGGTACAAATTTGCAAAGCTGACATGATAGGGTGAAGTCCTGAAATGACAAAGAGGTAAATATTCTAATTGTTTTGTCAGAAGTACATCAGTGGAGTACTGTGTATTCTCTAAGAAACAGTTATGATTGTGAGTCTAGTGTGGTTCTTCTTCAGCAAGGGCCACATATTGGACTCAAAACACTAACTCTGTTTCTCTCTCCACAGATGCTACCAGACCTGCTGTGCTCAACCAGAATTCTCTGTGTTTGCTTCAGATTTCCAGCATCCAGGAGTATTTTACTTTTATTTTAATGTCAAACACTGAACTGGAGTGACCCTGCCGTGCCCAAAGGAAATGCAGGTTAAGTGAATGGGCCTTCCTAAATTGCCCAAAGTGTTCAGGGATGTGTAGGTTAGGTGCATTAGTCAGGGGTAAATATAGGTTAGGGGAATGGTTCAGGGTGGATTACTTCGGTAGGATAAGTCTTCTCAGGAGCCCAGAGGGTTCCCGAAACTGCACGGCTGAGCCTCGGAACGGATCACGTGTTGAGAAGGGAAGGGGGCTCATGCGTACGTAGCTTCTCCCCCTATATCCTGGTGGAGGAGAAACTAGAAAGGACTGTTTGAAAGTTATTGCCTTACTCCACAAGATCATGGGATCTCCTTCCAGGTGCATCCCCAGCACTGATCACCACAGTAAATAAGGGCAGCTACCACTACCTCTTCACAGGATGAGACACCAGGATTCCATGACTCCTACTTTCCCAAGACACCAAAGGTGTCACCACTCCCTTGTTCAGTACTCAAAAGTGGGTTTTATTCATGTGAGTCATACAGAAGAAGACCCTTCGGTCCAACTCATCCATGCTGACCAGATTTCATCAAATCATAGAATCCCTGTAGTGTGGAAACAGGCCCTTCAGCCCAACAGGTCCACACCGACCTTTCAAAGAGTAATCCACCCAGACCTATTAGCCTACCCTATACTTACCCCTGACTAATGCACCTAACCTACACATCTCTGCACACTATGGGACAATTTCCCATGGTCAATCCACCTAACCTGCACATCTTTGGACTGTAGGAGGAAACCGGAGCACCCGGAGGAAACCCATGCAGACACTGGGAGAATGTGCAAACTCCACACAGACAGTCGCCCGAGGCTGGAATCAAACCCGAGTCCCTGGCGCCGACAGGCAGCCGTGCTAACCACTGAGCCACCATGTCGCCCCAAACTGAATGAGTGTCTGGAACTGAACTAGTCCCATTTGCCTTCGTTTGGCCCATATCCCTCTAAACCTTTCTAATCCACGTACCTTTTCCACTTGGGGAAAAAAAACCCACACCTGGTTAGATTCTGTAAACGTTCAGACCACCAGTTGTACCAAGTCAGGAACTAGCTTGTTCAATGAGTGCATCACCCTAGTGGTGATATGACTTGACTAGTAATCCAAAGGTCTGGCTGAATATTCTGGAAATAGGAGCTCCAATCCCACCGCTGCAGCAGGGGGAATTCAAAAACTTTAACAAATCTTGACTTGAAATGAAAATAGCTAGTTTCAGTGACAGTGAATAAAGATTGCTGCATAAAATATCTTGTTCACTGAAGCCTCTTAGGGAAAGAGCACTGCTTTCTCTACCCAACCTGGCCTCTATGTAACTCCAGGCCTACAGCAATGTACTTAACTGTTAACTACTCTCTGAAATGGTCCAGCAAACCTTCCCAAGGGCAAGAGATGGATACAGAGGCAGAGGTGAAGGTAATAGTAAGGCTGAAAAGAATATAACCCTCGAGAGAGAATAAAGAGCTTGGGTCCCTTTGCTCTCAACAGGAAAGCTGGCATCCTGATAGAGGCATTAAAAATTAAGAAAGAGTTTGATAGGGTGGACATCGAACATGCAGTGGAGTTCAAAACTAGGCATTAGAGACTAATATGTCTGAGAATAAATCTCTCACTACAGAGAGACTATGGAACTTGCTGACTCTCAGTGCAGTGAGCGCAGAGGGTATTTTAGGAGTAGCCAGGTAAGTAAATGTAGAGATAAAAGGATGTGTTGATGAGGGACAGTCAGAGCAGGCCTTTGTGGTGCAGGAGCCCTAGTTTAGACCTCTTGTGCAAACGTGATGAATCTGTGGAATACTGTGCCATTGGTGCAGAGTTTGGGGTCTTATTGTGTTGTGGACTCATCGGGATTTCGACTTTGAGACGGTCCATATTCACTCCCCATGAGATTCACGTAATTCTCACAGAGACTGGGGATGATCATCCAGTCATTCTGCAGAGTCAGGTTCCAAACAACTGCAATCCTCAAGCTCTCAACGTTTTTCCTGTAAGTTTTCAATGAACTGACTCCCCTTTCCAGCTCTTATATGTTCAGTGAGTGGGCGGAGTGCAATAAAGGGTTAACAATGCTCACACATTTCCCCAGCCCTCATCCTCACAAAAAATACAATGGTTTCCAGCCCAGTGCCTCACAAAGCCATCATGTCTCTGCTGATGAAAGATGTGACTAAATGTTTTAATGACTGTTTGTTTCCCAGGCAATTATTGCCTGACCTCAATAAAATTCCCATCAATTGATGGACCCAGTCAGGCCTGTGAATAGGAAGGTGGTCTGACTAGCTGCATGTCCTCAGAAGTCCCAGCCTGGTCCAAAAAGAAACCAGAGAGCCTGCTCAGAGCCGCCCGTCCGTTAGTGCTTCCTGTCATGAGCCGGGCTTTGGAGTGTGACAAAGCAGAGATGGTACCTTGGTAAATGTCACTGTCCCAGTAATCCAGAACCCCAGCCTAATGTTCTGGTGACACGTGCTTGAATCCCACCACAGCAGACAGTGACATTCGAATTCAATAAAAACTGGAATCGAAAGCTAGCCTAATGATGACCGCTGTCATTAAAAAAAAAACCCTCTGTTTCTCTAATGCCCTATAGGGATGAGAAATCTTCTGGCCTAATGTGACTCCAGACCCACAGCAAAAGCAGACTGTTACCAGTCTGATGGGTAATATACACTGGCTGAGCCAGCAATGTGCAGATCCCATATTAAAAACACTCACATGCAGCAGTTCAGCCTGACTTAATCCTCTTGTTTGTCTGTAGCATGATTCATGCGAGAGTGAGTCCACCCCAGGCACTTCTGCACCCTGTCAATTGTAGTCCTGTTGCTGTTTCAAAGCCCCCTGTACTATCCAGTCGAGAGTGGGAACCAGGTTTGATGGGAGACTTGCCCAATTTGCTGAGATGGCATTTCCCAGCATGCACTAGCAGGTGATCATCTCCCTCCTAGCAATGCGATGAACACCCAGGTCGCAAACCGAACAGGAGATCTTTGTGTGTTACTCAATAACAAACACTCCCTCAGGGATAAATGTAAGCCTAATCCTGTGACATGGTTGGAAAGGTGTCCTTCAAGTTACAGTTGAGAGAACACATCTGTATTGAGCAAACATATTCTGGCTGCCAAGGTACATCTTACGCAGCTCCCAGATCACTCTCCCTGGCTCTGTCAGCAGTCACACCACCGCTCCTAATTAATGGGACATCTCCATTCTTCAGAAACAGTAAAATCAGGAGGAGCTCTACAATTTATGGCTTTGCCCTTTGTTACATTCACAGTGTCACCTCTCCCTCCCAGTCCCCTCTGATCGCTATCCAAAGCTAAACCAAACCCTGAACACCCGGAGGGTACACACATAGACACAGGGAGAACGTGCAAACTCCACCCAGACAGTCGCCCAAGGCTGGAATCGAACCTGGGTCCCTGGCGCTGTGAGTCAGCAGTGCTAACCACTGAGACACCGTGGCACCCCAAATTCTGGGGAGATTTTCCAAAATGTAGAGTTGCATTCCACAGAGTTTAGCCAGTTTAACAGTGATTTAATTGGCGCTTTCAGCAGAACCACATGGGTTAGATACAAAAACGATCTCTCTCAGTGTGACGGCCTAAAACTAGGAGGCATTGAGCTTGATGCTTCAGGGGTAGAATTTCAAAACATTTCTTTGCTTAAAGGCTTAAAGAAATTTGAAAATCAGCATTTGGTCAATTCTTTATTTTAAATTGGGGACTGAAAGATTTTGTTAATCAAGAGGTATAAAGGTGCATGGGGCAGTGGCAGGTTAGGCCCTCCCAGAGTAATGGAACAGGCTGAAAGATCAAATGGTCTCCTCCTGATCCTTATATCATTCCTATTTTATAGCTGCCCGAGGGAGGAATCGAACTCGGGTCCTTGGCACTGTGAGGCAGTAATGCTAACCATTGAGCCACCGTGCCACCCCAAAGGAAAATGATTAGGCACTGTTTCCCAAAACAGGTAATCAAGAACCTCAGAGAAAAAAAACTGCAATATATTTATTATCAGTAACTCTATAACTTCCTTTCACTGGATAAGTTTGGATTGAGGTCAGAGTCATGTTGAGTGAGGCATGGGGAATGAGGAATGTGAGGATGGTGGGAACTAGAAACGGAAGAGATCAGGACAGTAGGAATGAGAAAGTGGAAAGCAGGAGATTGGGGTGGGAGAGAAAGCATAAGGAAGTGGTGATGAAGGAGCGAGGGGTTTGCGGGATAACAGGACTGAAGGAGAAGGGTTAGAATGAGAGAGGAGAGCTGAAAATGGAAGCCAGAAAGTGGAAGGTATAAGAAGGATAGAAGGAAGCAGGAATCCCATGGCTGAAGGCAGAGAAACCAGGATCCAGGGCGAGGTGAGTGGGGATAAAAGCTTGGATAACAGACAGTAAGGAGAGAAGTCTGGCAGAGCGAATATATAGGAAGCGAATATATAGCCGAACCGCCAGCAGAATGGCACCATCACCGACATAAACATCCCACCCACCATTCCCAACCTCCAAAACACTAACATCAAGTTCTCATTTATATAACATGTCCAGCGGATAATTCACATGGGTCCACAACATTTAAAAGGCAAGCAAATTGCAGTCAATAAGATGCATTGTTTGGCGAATAGAAACGCAGAGCACAGGATCAATATCTCCCCTGTGCTGAGTTAGCTGATCACAGGGTAAGGCTGCTATAATTAAGGACTGACAGGGGATAGAATCAGCCAGGGTGTCTGCTCTCAAAGACTGTCCACTGACCTGTGCTGGAAACGACATGTGACTGGATCATTGGATGAAGTCATCACCGGTCCCAGCTGTGATGCCCTCTATGACTCGTTGGCCTTTTAGCACTCAGTGTCTAGGCAACACAGTGAGGAGCCCTGTGGATCCATATATAATCGTGGCTTCAATAGGTAGGCACAGAGTGTTTCCATCTGCGCAGAAGTGCAAAACTCTAACCCATCGATATAAAGATAGTCATCAAGGAATCAAACAGAGAACTTAGAAGAACCACCTTTTTCCCAGAGAGTGGTGAGGATGTGATAATTACTACTAGGGTGGCCAAGGTGAATATTGTGAATGCACTCAAGGAGAGGCCAGATATACATATGAGGGAGAAGGGTATAGAGAGATGGGAGTTACATAAGGAAGGATAGGTTGGGCTGGATGTTACACACTGTATAGTCCATGCAACAACAGAGTAAATGAAGGATACAGGAGATGGAGGTCATTGGGTCAGGGCAGTGGGGTAGGTGGGAGGGTCATTATGATGATGATCCCTGGGGTAATGGGCTCCAGAGTTCAGGGTTTGTTGCTCCAAGTCCAAATACCTTAATGGTGAGACAAGGACTATATATGCTCAATTGTTTATTTAGTTTCAGAAGTGCACAGAGAAGCTGAGACAGAGAGATTCCGAGACAGAGAGATTCCGAGACAGAGAGACCCTGAGACGGAGAAACCCTGAGACAGAGAGAGACCCTGAGACGGAGATGTCCTGAGACAGAGAGACCCTGAGACGGAGAAACCCTGAGACAGACAGAATCCGAGACAGAGAGACCCTGAGACGGAGAGACCCTGAGACAGAGAGAGACCCTGAGACGGAGATGTCCTGAGACAGAGAGACCCTGAGACAGAGAGACCCTGAGACAGAGAGACTCTCAGAGGCAGATGAGGAACTGGAGTGGTTTCTCTACTGGTTTCCTCTACATTAAAAAATTAGAGGAATTTTTTAATATCACTGAATATTCCCACATCCAAAACTAAATACCTTTAGAAGCAGAATAAGAGGCAACATTTGCTTTAATACAAAGTGGATGATTTTGTCAGGCTGTGCAAAAAAGGAACATCACCTCTACTGTGTTCAGAACACTCTGCTGTCCTTAATTTCAAAATTTCAATTTCAGAAGGTCCTGCCCAATGCATAACTCAATCAACACCAATACTGAAACAAATGATCTGGTTCTTAACATATTACAGTTTGTGGGAGCTTGCTGTGCACAATTTGTCTTTCACATTTCCTCCATTGCAACAATAACTCTGCCTCAAACGTAGTTCGGGGATGCAAAACCCTCCAAGGTCGTCCTGAGATCATTAAAGTTGGTACATAAATGCAAGATATTCTTCTCTTTTTTTAATCCGACAGAAGAACAATTCAAGAGTGGGTATTGTTCTCAGGAATAATGAGACAATAAGGAGAGGTCATGCTTTCAAGGTGAGAGGTGGAAAGTTTAAGGGGGATACACGCAGCAAGTACTTCACACAGAGGGTGGTGGGCAGTTTGGAACGCGTTGCCAGCAGAGGTGGTAGAGGCAGGTACGGTAGATTCATTTAAGATGCGTCTGGACAGATGCAAGAGTAGGTGGGGAGCAGAGGGATACAAATGCTTAGGAATTGACCGACAGGTTTAGACAGTACATTTGGATCGGCTCAAGCTTGGAGGGCCGAAGGGCCTGTTCCTGGGCTGTAAATTTTCTTTGTTCTTTGAATCCTGTTAAACAAGTACATCTGAAACAATTGGAAATAGGGAAAAAAATTGGGATGTGTTTGCAAAAAATGAACCGTCGCCATCTCTCAAGAAAACCTGCAACTGTAAAGATATCTGGAACACGGTGGATTCAGACATCAATCTGCACCTAACAACTATAACAGTTCACTCCTCTGGACATGGGTTAGTGCCCACAATGAAACTACCACTCTCGCTGTTTAAATAATTCATTGCTAAGTATTTCCTTGTTCCAATCAAATAAAACAAGGAGAAAAAGGACACTGAAAACAGACTTAGACTCATCAAGAATCTTCACCACATCACTCAGAAACAACTCTCAGCATTTGACATACAATGACTTACAAAATGCAGGCAAATTAAAATGTAATTAAGAGGTTCATCAAAGCTTATTGTGACCATTTGACTTCTTAAATGATGCAGGTCTTTAAAACAAAGATACAGATGTGGTTTAAGTGGGCAACTTAATTGGGAGCAGAAGAGGCAGAAGCCTTGAGCGAGATTGGATGGATCTTTATTTGTTCAGACAGGGTAGTCTCCTGGTCCATCTATCATACCCATCAATGTCCTTCCTGTGGCACAATCTCAAAATTGCAGGGACTGAATGAACAGTTCACCACTACATCTTAACCTTTACTTTCTATGGCGCTCAGCATTTTTTATGTTAAGGTTCTCATCTATTGGAGGTGCCATTTTTACTGCCTGGTTAAATGATTAGGCATAGTCTGCAAACAATCATGGAAATCTCTCACTATTGGAGAGAGAGAGAGAGAGACAGCTGGTGATAGTTGGTATAAGGGCCAATGCTCTGTTAGCCTGGGACAAGATGACCTAGCAGGGCCTCCTGTACTCCCTGAGCCTGCTCAGAGATTAAACCCACCCTGCTGTGTCACTTCTTTTATTCATTCAGGATCAGGGCGTGAGTGGCCAGGCAAACATTTATTGCCCATCCCAAATTGCTCAGAGGGCAGTTAAGAATCAACCACATTGCTGTGGGTCTTGAGTCACATGTAGGCCAGACCAGGTTTCCTTCCCTAAAGGGCATTCATGGACCAGATGGGCTTTTCCAATTATTATTTCACGGTCAACATTCTTCCTCATCCACTTCCAAATTAATCCCCTGCTGTGACTTTGCAAACCTGTTCTGTAGTTAGTAGGAACAGACCTTGTGAGGTAACAGGGTTGCCACCACAGACAGTTCTTCTCACCAACTGGGTCTAATGCATAACAGGCAGCCTTCAACATGACAACAACCAACTTTGACCCAGCACCAATGTACACCTGACCCAGAGGTATCTAACCCGGGATGTGGGACACCCCTGAGTGTGAAAGTGAGTGAGTGGGAACGTGAGAGAGTGAGTGGGAACGTGAGAGAGTGAGTGAGTCTGACAGTGAATTTGATAGTGTCAGCACTAACAGAGTCAGCTGTTCCATGCCTGGAGTTTACATGTGAAGAAGCCTCCAATACACAAGGTGCTGAAAGGTACTTGCTAAAAGCTCCTTTGTGACTGGAGGCTGCTGGGATGAAGGACCCGAGACTATGTTGCTGGAAAAGGATCAGGATTCCTGATGAACGGCTTATGCCTGAAATGTTGATTTTCCTGCTCCTCTGATGCTGCCTGACCTGCTGTGCTTTTCCAGTAACACATTCTCTACTCGGATATCCAGCGGCTGCAGTCCTCACTATCTCCCTGGGGTGAAGGAGCACTGATGTATACCTGGGTACTGTGTGTCATACTGTACCAATCACCGGTACTGGTTATCATACTGTACCAATCACCGGTACTGGGTATCATACAGTACCCATTACAGGTATTGGGTATCATACTGTACCAATCACTGGTATTGGGTATTATACATTACCAATCACTGGTACTGGGTATCATACTGTACCAATTACAGGTATTGGGTATCATACTGTACCAATCACTGGTACTGGGTATCATACTGTACTAATTACAGCTACTGGGTATCATACTGTACCAATCACTGGTACTGGGTATCATACTGTACCAATCACTGGTACTGGGTATCATACTGTACTAATTACAGCTACTGGGTATCATACTGTACCAATCACTGGTACTGGGTATCATTCTGTACCAATTACAGTATTGGGTATCGTACAGTACCAATCACTGGTACTGGGTATCATACAGTACCAATCACTGGTACTGGGCATCATACAGTACCAATCACTGGTACTGGGTATCATACAGTACCAATTACTGGTATTGGGTATCATACTGTACCAATTACTGGTATTGGGTATCATACAGTACCAATTACTGGTACTGGGTATCATACTGTACCAATTACCGGTACTGGGTATCATAGTGTACCAATTACCGGTACTGGGTATCATAGTGTACCAATTACTGGTACAGGGTATCATACTGTACCAATTACAGGTATTGGGTATCATACAGTACCAATTACTGGTACTGGGTATCATACTGTCCCAATTACCGGTATTGGGTATCATACAGTACCAATTACTGGTACTGGGTATCATACTGTCCCAATTACTGGTATTGGGTATCATACAGTACCAATTACTGGTACTGGGTATCATACTGTCCCAATTACTGGTACTGGGTATCATACTGTACCAATTACTGGTACTGGGTATCATACTGTCCCAATTACTGGTATTGAGTATCATACATTATCAATCACTGATGACTTAGGATGGAAATGGGCGGCACAGTGGCACAGTAGTTAGCACTGCTGCCTCACAGCGCCAAAGACCCGGTTCAATTCCCGCCTCAGGCGACTGACTGTGTGGAGTTTGCACATTCTCCCCGTGTCTGCGTGGGTTTCCTCCAGGTGCTCCGGTTTCCTCCCACAGTCCAAAGATGTGCAGGTCAGGTGAATTGGCCATGCTAAATTGCCCGTAGTGTTAGGCAAGGGGTAAATGTAGGGGTATGGGTGGGTTACGCTTCGGCAGGGCGGTATGGACTTGTTGGGCCGAAGGGCCTGTTTCCACACTGTAAGTAATCTAATCTAATCTAATCTAATTTCATGAGGTAGTGTGCTGTCACCATTCCTCCTTCCTACTCTTAAAATAACAAATGTTAATCAGGCTAGTCTGCCCCTAGTGGGCCATGTAACAAAACAAACTCAAACATGGAAACTTATCGAAATAGAACAGAAATCCTCCTCTCAATGGTGAGATTGAGGGCCAGTCTAATTAGCAGTGTTAAATGATAGACAACTATCCAGTCTTAACAAGGGGCATTTGTCTTCCCCATAAGAGGTAGGTGATAGCATTAGGAAGAAGTTACACCAATTAGTCAGGCATCATCAGAAAGATGATCAGGAGCCAGGGATGACCCATCAGTCTTCCTGGGGTCCTGAAGATAGACTGCTCTTCTTCCAGCCGAACATTGTGTGACACCATTAGATTGGGTTGGACCTAATGACATCTCCAACATTAACCCTTTAAGAACCATCAATTGTAGGCTCCAATGGAAGTACTCAGGAAGGTCTGATGGGTGGAGGGAGTCTGTGAGTCTAATTTACACCAGCTCTAAGGAACCTTACCCAGTATTTCCTTTCTATTCAAACCCAGTGTAAGCACAAATTCTCTCATCTTCATCAGCTCAGGGGTTCCATGATGAGGAATCCTGGCTAAGTCTCTACAATCCCCTCGGATTTCGCAGTAGACACGGTAACATGTAAATGAGCTTTAGGATACCTGGTATGCTTTCAGATTTACAATCCTACTCATGTTAACGGACTAAAAAAAGGGACTTTTTTTCTTTAATAGGAAACAAGAAACATTTAGCATCAAAGATCCTTAGGCTAATTATACCAACAGCGTTCCTTTCTCTCCCTTTGAAGAGACTGAATCTCAACTCCCAAAGTGCAGGGGGCCTCAGCAATTGATTCCAGTGAGGATTTAAACATCAAGATGAAGCAAATCTTGTCCTGGCTCCTCTCTTGTGTCAGTGTGGAGTTTGCACGCTCTCTGCCAGATGCTCTGGTTTCCTCCTACTGCCCAAAGATGTGCAGGTTAGGGTGGGTCAGCCATGGTTAAAAACCTCATGTGGGGTTAGGGGCATGGGGTGGGATGCTCTTCGGAGTGTCGGTACAGATGTGATGGGCTGAACAGCCTCTTTCTGCACTGTAGGACTTCTACAATTCTCTCTTCCATGACTGTGGAAACCCTGGTTTCAGGAATGAACACACCCCCAATAGAGATGAGCCTAATCTGCAGACTGACCCATTGGGAATGGTGTTGATTAGCAGTCTGCAGGTACCCAGCTCAGACCCTTTGGCCAACATGAGTCCCCTTCGTCCATTACAGAAGGCCACAGTTTGGCTTCGATGCAATTCACCAAAGTGAGGCTGAGGGGCGGATTTGGAACTGAGCCACATGGTTGGGAATGCCCCAGGTTCAAGCCCTGCATCCACTAGTACACCATTCCTCAATTGGGTTCACAAGAGACCAGAATTACCTCAGAATAAGGCGCCGAGCATTTAAGAGACAAGGAGGAATTTCTTCTCCCAGAGAACTGTCGATCTGTGGCATTCTTTATCTCAGGGAAATACTGAGGCTGGGTCATTAATATTCAAGGCTGGGATTGAGAGATGTTCCATAGAAATCACAGAATCCCTATAGTCTGGAAGCAGGCCATTCACCCCATGGGGTTTACACTGACCTTCTGAAGAGCATCCCATCCAGACTCACCACATCCCTGTTACCCTGCATTTCACATGGTTAACCCCCACCCCCCTAACCTGCACATCCCTGAAAACTGCGGGCAATTTAGCTTGGCCAATCCATCTAACCTGCACACCTTTGGACGGTGGGAGGGAACCAGAGCACCGTGCAGACACGGGGAGAATGTGCAAACTCCGCATAGACAGACACCCAAGGCTGGAATTGAACCTGGGTCCCTGGTGCTGATACAGCAGTGACCAATGAGCCACTGTGCCATCTGAAATTTTAACCAGTAAGGGAATCAAAGTTTATGGGGAAAAGGAAAGAAAATACAGTAGATGTGAGGATTTTCAGATCAGCCATGATCTGACTGACCAGCAGTCAGACTCTGTCTGCAGAGGGGATCTGATTGAGACATATAAGATTATTAAAGGATTGGACACTCTGGAGGCAGGAAACATGTTTCCGCTGATGGGTGAGTGCCGAACCAGAGGACACAGCTTAAAAATACGGGGTAGACCATTTAGGACAAAGATGAGGAGAAACTTCTTCACCCAGAGAGTGGTGGCTGTGTGGAATGCTCTGCCCCAGAAGGCAATGGAGGCCCAGTCTCTGGATTCATTTAAGAAAGAGTTGGATAGAGCTCTCAAGGATAGTGGAATCAAGGGTTATGGAGATAAGGCAGGAACAGGATACTGATTAAGGATGATCAGCCATGATCATATTGAATGGTGGTGCAGGCTCGAAGGGCAGAATGGCCTGCTCCTGCACCTATTGTCTATTGATGGACTGAATGGCCTATTCCTGCTCCTAGATCTTATGGTCTTGTGGTCTCACTGGAGCTGTGCAGGGGTCTCAGTCATAGAAAGAGGGAGGAGACGGAAGATTGGAGAACTTGGGAAAACGAAGCAGTGGAAGTCAAGGATTTGCAGGCCGATTAAATTTCCCTGTTACCCAAATGAAAAGCCAATGAAACACAGGACCCATTCTGACGAAAGGTCACTCAGCCTGAAATGTTAACTCTGATTTCTCTCCACAGATGCTGCCAGACCTGCTGAGCTTTTCCAGCCACTGCTGTTTTCATCACTGAATCAGAGTTCGACTGCACGACAGCAGGGACTGCCTGTTTGCTTCTGGTTTCATATTTTAATAGGAGTTCACCTCTCAGCTACAACAGCTTAACCTGCACTGAATCTCCCACACAGCACAAGAATGATCTGATTTCAAAAAGGATTACATGTTACAATTCCTCCTTTCTATTCAGGCTTCAGACAAAGTCTCCTTTTGTTCAGCTTCACAAAATTACTACACAAGCCTCAAGCCGAGTATATTAACTGTGCCCATTGTGGAGATACAAAAGGCCCCACAGCTGTAACCAAACATTCCTCAGACACAACTTTTGTTATCGCAGCAATCCAGGTTTTAATAAAATACCGGGTCACATGCAAATAGTCCACTGCAGTGCAACAATCTCCTTAACAACAAATAAAAAGCACCATCTACAAGTGGCACGTATAACCATATCTTGCATTTAAAAACTCTTCAGTTAGTTGTTCCCACGGCAGCTCAGTTCAGCTTAAAGGACAAGACACACAGATAATATATTGAGGAAGGAACTTCGAAGACTGCAATCTGAATGAGGAGTTGCAGGGAGGGGTTGTTGAGCCACTGAATTTGCAGAAACGTTTATCTCAAAGCAAACCCTATGAGAGCCAGACTGCCTCCCAACGTCCGCTCCACGAACAGTAATCCCAGCTCCAGAGACATGATTCCCGCGGCTGGGGTTAGGGAATTGACGAAGGCGCCCGGGGTAAAGGGTCCAGTTGGATCAGATTTCTGCCCCAGGGAAGTGGAGACAGGATGGGGTCGCAACAGTGCGGTGAGGCATGTGCTGCTGGTTAGAGAGTCCAGCTGGGAACCCCTGTGCTTTAGAAGCTGTGAGATTCCCTCTGGCACTATCCCCCCCACCCCTCACACAGCCACACACTCCCACCTATTGAACACATTTGGTGGGACTCATTAGGCAACAATTCACAGAGAGGGCTCAGACTGAGACTCTCCCTGATGTTGGGGATGCGGGTGGCAATTGTTAAACCCTGACCAAGTCCCATTGGGAACCCACTCCTTCAGTTTTAGAATCCCGACAGTGGGGAAACGGGCCCTTCGGCCCAACAGGTCCACACCGACCCTCCGCAGAGTAATCCACCCAGACCCATTCCCCTACCCTATTACTCTACATTTACCCCGTGACTAATCTATCTACTTTACACATCCCTGGACACTATGGACAATTTCACATGGCCAATCCATCTAACCTGCACATCTTTGGACTCTGGGAGGAAACCACAGCACCCGGAGGAAGCCCACACAGACATGGGGAGAATGTGCAAACTTCACACATGCAGTCACCCCAGGGTGGAATCAAACCCGAGTCCCTGGCGCTGTGAGGCAGCAGTGCTAACCACTGAGCCACCCTGTAACCACCCTTTAGCCACAGCTTTAGTGGTTTGTGGTCCTAACTCTGAATCAGGGCCCTGTGGGTTCAGTTCGAGCCCCATTCTACAATGTTGCACACAGAAATCTAGGCCGCTGCTCCAGCACAGTGCTGCACAGTTAGAGGTAATAGCCTTCTGGTTGCTGTAGAAAACCAAGACTTGCCTGCTTTATCACGGCCATGAAAGAGATCCCACAGCAACATTCTAAACAAGAGAAGTGATGTTCCCTCACATTCTAGCTACTACTTATCACTAAATCAAACCAGATTCTCCAGAGGCTACTTGTGGGAGCTTGCTGTGTTCAAATTGACTGTCACCCACAATGTTGCAACGAAGGGAATTTCAGGATTTTCACCCAGCAACTGCAATATGGTTCTAAGTGACGCTGGTGTGTGACCTAGAGAGGAACTTGCAGGTGGTGATGTTCCTATCCATCTGTTCCCCTTGACCTTTGTCAGTTCATGACAGGAGCTACATAAATGCAAACTCTTTCATTATTTCATTAAAGCAGCTGTACATTGTTTTTCTCAGAGACTAAGGTGGAATGTGTTACCATGGCGCTGAGACCCTGAGGCCAAGCCGCAAAACTGGTTCTCGATGTCTGTCTTGTTAATATTTGGGATTGACTTTGTGGTTTTCCTTTAACCTAAGTGTAGTTGCTGTTCTGTCCAGCACTAAAAAATTCCTAGAGGAATCTTTGCAATTAAGGTGATGATACCTTCTGGGTGAGCTCACACAAATCATTCTACTTCCCTCAGATCTCATCTCGGCCTCTTAGCCCGCCGGGTGCTTACAATGGTGAAAAGTATCCCAAGATGCATTGTGAGGGATGGTGGGGGGAGGCAAATGGATGCCACTTGACTCTTTGGAATTGTGTAGTGTTGACGCCACAGCAATAGGCCCCTCAGTCCAACCCTGTCTACACCAGACCAGTCTCCATCTAATCCAGGCTGCACGGAGGTAAGGGAGTGACCTTTAACCCAGCCATGAGATGGAGGTGTTAGTGGCAAGGCCAGCATTCAGGCAGCTCAGTGGTTAGTCCTGCTGCCTCACAGCACCAGGGATCCAGGTTCGATTCCTGCCTCTGGTGACTGTCTGTGTGGAGTTACATTCTCTCTGTATCTGTGTGGGTTTCCTCCCAGAGTACAAAGATGTACAGGTTAAGTGAATTGGCTGTGCTAAATTGCCCACAGTGTTCAATGATATGTAGGTTAGCATGCATGAATCAAGGGTAAATGTAGAGCAATAGGGAAATGGGTCTGGGTGGGATACTCTTCAGGTGATCGAGGTGGACTTGTTGGGCCGAAGAGCCTATAGGGATTCTATGACTTATTCTCCATCCTTAACTACCTCAGAGGAGGAGGTATTGAGCTGCCTTCTTAAACCACTGCCATTGCTCGGGTGTACATACACCCACAGTGCTGTCAAGAAGGGAGTTCTAGGATATTAAACCAGTAACACTGAAGGGACATCGATGTAGTTTGAAGTGAGGGTGGTGAGTCACTTGGAGGGGAACTTACCCCACCTTGTGCGGTGCCCTCAATAACCAGTTGTCCTGATCCTTCTGGATGGTACAGTTTGTGGTTTTAGAAGGTGCTGTTGCAGGGAGTTTCCAAGTTGCTGCGGCTTATTTTACAAATGTGCAGCAGTTCTTAACAGAGCAAACATTGTAGCTACTTACACACAAGCTTCCACAAACAACAATATTCTGCTGACTGCATAATCTCTTCTTAGTAACTGAATGATAAATAGTGACCCGGGAACACTGGGGAGAACTCAATGCAATCTAGTCCATCCATCTGAGAGAAAGATGGGACCCAGTTTAACTTCTCATGCAGAAAACAGTACCTCTGACAGTGCAGCACTCCCTCAGTGCTGACGTTGGACCTACAGGCTAGACTGTGTGTGGAATATGCTGTGTCGTGACTTGGAGCTGCGAAGTTCTTGGGGCAAAAACATTGATACACTCAGCCAGAAACATCCCAAATTAGAAATGCGCAAGCTGTTAAACATGAATCATTTTTATTGTATCTTCCCAGAAGACTTCTGCTGCTGCTATATGTCTGGATGGTAGCCTCAAGTGGATAAACGCACAACACAATTACTGGTACACTATAGAATCCACAAGATTCTGGTGGAGATTAGAGCATTATGAGATGGTAGCCACTATGAGCAAGTGTTGGTAATTAAGGATCTGTTCCTGGTGATGTAGATACAGGGATGAAGGGCCAGGATAAACAAACCAAAGTGCTATCATAGCTCACATTCAACTCTGCCATGATCAACATGACCATACTGAATGGCAGAGCAGAAATGAAAACACTTCCATGTCTAATCACTGGGTTGGCAGCTCTCCCAGGAGATGGTCCATACGGGAGAGTGTGACCCTGCAAACAATGGCGAATGGGGCCAGACTGCGGTGGGATAATGACTCAGGTTGACTTTCACAATGAAGCAGTGATGCAGGCTGGTACCAACACCTGACGAATAACCACTAATTATGAAATAGCGCTTTCCAGTTTTCCCTGAATGATCCAAAATGCTTCACAACCAATGGATTAGTTTATTAAGTATGGGTGTGTTACAAGATCTCATGCAACACAACGCAGTGAAAGACTGATTTAGTTGTTTTAGTTGAACGAGGAACGTCAGCAGGCCAGGGTGTCCAGAAAACCCTCCCGTTAATGCCCTGGGATCCTTCCCATCTCCCGGCCAGGAGTCCGGCCTCAGTGTAACCTCTCACCACTGACTGTCCTCAGAGGCTACACCAAAGTATCAGCGTAGCATGTATTCTGGACTCCTGAGATGGGGTAAGAGCCTGCTGCCATACAACCAAATAGGCAGGAGCACTACAACCAAGCCAAGCTGGGCCCAGTGACAATATTAAACGTATTCTTCAAACAAGGAGCTGAAATGGTTCACTATTTCCCTGATTAAGGCAGTGGCAGACACAGCCCTTTAAACCACAGCCTATCAAGTGAGATCTGAACTGCAGAGGTACTGGAGCGGGAGGAAGAATGTCCTAAATAAGGGAGGACTTTACCTGGTCTGGCCTGGTAAACAAAAAAAAATGTAGCCTCCAGTTTGTGTCTCAATGGGTAAAACCAACGCTAACCTCCACCAGATCCACAATTCTGCACATCCCCATTATATCAAACCAGAGGCAAGGCTCAATTTTCGAACAGAGTAAACACAACTGTTAAGGAGTTCTGTATTCGTACCACTTTACTGACCTGCTCTCATTTTAAGTAGCTTTGTTTCTGGCTTAGAAACATTGCCTTTCCCAGACACGTACTTAAGGGCCCACAGGAGAATTAAAGGGATCAAAAACACATCTGTTGTGAGCATCAGCGTTTCAAAAACAGCGACTTGACTCTCCGGGCACCAATTAAAGAGATTCTTCTGAGGAGAGTTGTTGGAACGCCAGAAAATCTCAAAGCACAGGGCAAGGGGATCATTGACTCACTATAGACTAGCAGACAGGTCAATACACAGGCCCAAACACAGGGCAAAGAAACAGTCCAGGCCGGCACACAGGATAGATGCACACAGGCCATACACATCCAAAAATACACAGGCCACACACACACACACAAGAAAGGGCAATCAATACACAGGCCACACATACACAAGGCAGTCGATACACAGGCCATACACCCACGAGGCAGAGTCAATATACAGGAGACACACACACACACACACACAAAAGAGGCAGTCGATACACAGGCCACACAAACACGGGGCAGTCGATACACAGGCCACACACACACACAAAAGGGCAGTCTATACACAGGCCACACACACAAGACGTGGTTGATACACAGGCTACACACACATGAGACAGAGTCAATACGCAGGCTATACACACACGAGGCGGTTGATACACAGGCCACACACACACACACACACACACAAGAGGGCAGTCTATACACAGGCCATACACAAGAGGTGGTTGATACACAGGCCATACACACATGCAAAACAGCAGTCGAAACACAGGCCACACATACACGGGCAGTTGATACAGAGGCCATACACACACAGG
Source organism: Chiloscyllium punctatum (assembly GCF_047496795.1). Taxonomy (NCBI): domain Eukaryota; kingdom Metazoa; phylum Chordata; class Chondrichthyes; order Orectolobiformes; family Hemiscylliidae; genus Chiloscyllium; species Chiloscyllium punctatum. The sequence goes on along the minus strand of NC_092757.1, from coordinate 84,969,636 downwards.
GCAGAGTTAATACACAGGCCACACACACACAGAAGGGCAGCCAATTCACAAGCCACACACAGAATACAAACACAGGCCAGGTCGATATGCGGGACACAGGGAGACGAGCAGAGTCAATAAACAGGACATATACATGTATAAGGCCATTACATATGATACACACACTCACTCACCCACACACTGAAAATCTGCAAGCCCACAGTGTATAATTAAATTCCTATATAAGTCTATACCTAATATTACTGACAGAAAAACAGAAACTGATGGAGAAAACTCAGCAGGTCTGACAGCTCTATACTGCAGCTTTTCACTCTGCGGACTGTTTTCTCTTTGAGAGTCTTGATGGTCAAGGCAGCTCAGTGATGGACTTCCAATGGAGGGTGTACACTGAACGCACACTGTGGTGAATGGCAGGAGTGGGGTTGAAGTTCTGTGACCTGGGCATGCACAATTCTTAGCTCCAAGACCCCATCAGAGCCTTTAAAACTATTGTAGATCCAACTTGCATTAAAGTCACAGGGGAAGAGAGTCCAGGAAGCATTGACCCAACCCAATCCCAATCCGGATTAAACCCCCACAATCCGTCTCCGAGGCGGGAACCCTTGCAGCACCACTTCCAATCCCGAGGTACAGTCTGACAAACAAGCCGAGAGGCCGCCTGTCAGTCGGCAGTCACTTGGTCTGCGTGACCTTGGTCACTGTCAATAAGTTTCCAACCTCTTGGAACCCCTACACAAGCTGCTGGATGGAGAAAAGAGATTCAGCTAAAAAACCTGCCGCTTACAGAATGGAAGAAGGAAGACTCGGTGGACTGAGCTTGTACTCGCTGGAGTTTAGAAGAATGGGCGAGGGCAGGGGGAGGAGTTCACATAGAAACACATAAAATCCTGATGAGGACTGGACAGGCTAGATGCTGGAAGAATGTACCCAGTGTTGGGCAAGTCCAGAACCAAGGGACCCAGTCTAAGGAATAAAGGGCAAGCCATTCACGACTGAGAGGAGTAATGATGCCTTCGCTCAGAGATGTAAACCTGTGGAAATCTTTTCCACAGGAAGCTGCTGGGGTCAGTTTGTTAGATATATTCAAGAGGGAGCTGGACGTGGTGTTTGTGGCGAAAGGGGATCAAGGGGTATGGAGAGAAAGTGGGGGTGGGATACTGAGTTTGCACGATCAGCCATGATCATACTGAATGGTAGTGCAGGCTCGAAGGGCCAAATGGCCTATTTCTGCTCCAATTTTCTATGTTGCTAAGAGTAGATACTGTTGAAAATGTCGAACCAGTATCCAGCAAATGACATGTCAAAGGTCTCTCAAGTGTAATGTGTTATCCCTCTCTTTCAGATACCAATCAATACGCTTCATATTTCTAGCGTTTCGGTATTCTAAGCAACTGAATTGAAAAGAATCGGCATCTTTACAAACAGAACTTGATGAATTCCTCACCAAGCTGACCACGGAGTGTTAAGCCCCAGTAAAGAATCGTTCTTTTTAATATACACACTGGCAAATAATCAAGGCGGTTTCAGAAACTATTGACTCCTGCTGACGTTCCTCAGTGGATCTCAGTTGGTAAAAAACCTCAAATGATCGCATTTAAAATAAAACAAAATAAAATTCCATCCACAAATACGTTTTTTTTAGTTTGGAAGGTTGGATGGGGAGGGGGAGAGGGTATGTGTGTTAAAACCGAGAGGAACAGGGGGGCAGCCGGTACCTGTTAAGAGTTCAGAAGAATAGAAGGTAGTCTGGTAGCGACATGCCAGAGATGAAGCTTCCACTCATGAGGGTGAGTAGAGCTTGGGGGTGGGTTTGGTGGGGTGGGGTGGGGGGGGCACAGACCGTATGAAGATAAAGGGTCTCCTCTTTAAGACAGAGACAAGCAGCGCATTCGCTTTTCTCTCAGAGATTCGACAATCGGTGAGAATCTCCCTTCCCGTGGGAGGAAGGGGAGGGGGGGGGTTGAAGCACCTTGAGTTGCTGAACACTTTTTTTGCCAAGAGCTAGATCAGGCCTGGCCACCTTTTCCCCAGGCGGGCTATCAGGATCTTACCGAACGGCGTGGCATTCTCGGAGGGAGCGGCAGAATGGATCCCCCCTCCCCCCCCCCCCCACTCCACCGTCCCCCATTCGTATTTACCACATTCCTTTCTCCCTCAAAGGCTTATGGAATTCGGTCAGCAGCGAAAGCTACCTTGGGTCACTCCGAGGGTCGTGAAAGGCACTATGCAAAGGCACACCCTGCCTCACTGTGCCCGGCCGTGAGGGGAGCCTGGGTGTCAGCCTGTACGCTTCCCCTTGGGGGGGGGGTAAGGGTCACCGCTGATAGGCCACAGCGGTGTGGACTTTTCGATCTGGGGCTGCTGAGATTAGCATGCGACGGGCAAAGATTGCATTCTCGGTCAGTATATAGAGTGGCAGAGTGTTGCCACGGCAACGCTAAAAGTATCCTCAAAAGAAATGGAAACATTCTGATGGAGACTCCAAGGTTGCTCAGAGGCAATCACAGTCCAATTTTCAGGCCCATTACTATTTCTGAATTTAAATGCATCAGTACAATCGAGTCCGATAAGGAGGTGATGGGGTGGATCATCATCCGTTCGAGTCATAAATAAATATTTGCCCTAATGATTTCACCTGTCAGTCTGTCCCCCTCCCTCCTCTCTACAGAACACTCACATGTACCTCCTCGCCCACCCCAGCCACTGATTCTCTTCCTAGACACACCAGCAAGCACAGAATTCAGAAGGAAACCAGGGATAATGTGAAACAGGAACATAAACTGCTGGAGAAACTCAGCAGGTCTGGCAGCATCTCAAGACAGAGAGAATCAGAGTTAACGTTTAGCCCACCAGGGGTATGGGGAAAGGGGTGTTGTGTGTGTGTGTGTGTATGCGCGTGTGTGTATGCGTGTGTGTGTGCATGTGCACGTGCGTGTGGAATTCAATTCATAGAGCTCTTTAAAAGTGAAATTAAATATTAGGCAAGCCCTCTCTGACCCTTCCTCACGTACAGGATAAGTCAGTGTATCTGTGGCTGGAATCCAGGGGCTGGATACTTGAAATAAAATAAAGAACTGTGGATTCTGCAAATCTGAAACAAATATAAAGTGCTGGGGGAACTGAGAGAGAGATAAACAGAGTTAACTTTTCGAAGCCTGTTCTTCTGTTCCGATATTAACTCAGCTCCTCTCCCCAAAGACTTACTGAGTTTCTCCAGAGCTGTCTGTTTTTGTTAACAGCAGAGTAAGGGTTAAGGCCTCTCCAGGTTGGAGTGCTAGGGGTGCAGGGAGCAAGGAGAGTGCTCCAGGCGAATGGGTGTTGGGCATGGTTTATTTGATCACCACAAAACCCCGTAAAACAAAAATTGAAGCAATCCGGGTTGGGTGGGAGGACGGCCAAGAGAATCAAAGCGCCAAGTTTCAATGTTAATTATTAACGGAGGCTTTATATATCTGAGACAAAGCCTGTTGTCAAACACTGCAGGCAAACCAGGGGTCATTCTTGACTTTCACAGAACCCCAAGTGTCGCCTGAAAATGATTACAGCGTTGTGTTTTTGAGTTTTATTCCTATTGAAGTCTATTTATTTATAGGCTGGGAGTTCAAAGCAGGTTGATCCAAACACAATGGCTCCTTCCCAACCAGTGGCCAGGGTAGGTGCAGCCTCAGTCTCCCCCAGCATCTGGCTTATCCATCTGACAGCCTTGGTGAGTGCTGTTGGGGGTTAGGGCAGAGTCTCCATCCCCAGACTCATTCTGAGGCACTGGTCTGCATGACTGAGTGTGTCAGTGACAGCGTTAGTGCGTCCGAGACTGTGCACATGTAAGTGGCAGTGTGAGCTCAAGAGTGAGGAGAGCGAAAGTGGGACTGTGAGCGATGTGACATGACAGTGCAGGAGCGTGAGTGTGTGTGTGTGTGTGTTGTGGGGGGGGAGGCAGTAAGGCGGAGAGTGTGTAAGTGCGAAGGGGAGTGTGACTATGAAATTGGGAGTGAGAGATTGCAAGTGTGAAAGGGAGTGAGTGTGAAAGTCAGCGAATGTGTGAGAGAGTGAGTGTGGGAGTGATAAAATGAGAGTGTGACAGAGCAAGTGGGAATGAATGTGAAACTGGGAGTGAAGGTGTACAAGTGTGAATTTGAGAGGATGAGTCAGAAAGTGAGAGGATGAGGGTGTGTGAAAGTGAGTGAGTGTATGAAAGTGAGAAGACAAGCCAGTGTGAGAGTGGATGTGAAAGTGAGTGTGAGAGTGGGTGTGAAAGTGAGTGTGAGTGTGAGTGAGCATGAAAGTGAGTGTGCAAGTGGGTGTGAAAGTGAGTGTGAATGAGCGTGAAAGTGAGTGTGCAAGTGGGTGTGAAAGTGACTGAGTGGGTGTGAAAGTGACTGAGTGGGTGTGAAAGTGAGTGTGCAAGTGAGTGTGAAAGTGAGTGTGCAGGTGAGTGCAAAAGTGACTGAGTGGGTGTGAAAGTGAGTGTGAGTGAGCGTGAAAGTGAGTGTGCAAGTGGGTGTGAAAGTGAGTGTGAGAGTGGGTGTGGAAGTGAGTGCGAGGGAGTGTGAAAGTGACAGTGAGTGGGTGTTAAAGTGAGTGTGCAAGTGGGTTTGAAAGTGAGTGCATGAGTGGGTGTGGAAGTGTGTGTGCAAGGTGGGTATGGAAGTGAGTGTGCGAGGTGGGTATGAAAGTGAGTGAGAGTGGGTGTGAAAGTGAGTGTGCAAGATGGGTGTGCAAGTGAGTGTGAGAGTGGGTGTGAAAGTGAGTGTGCGAGGTGGGTGTGAAAGTGTGAGTGGGTGTGAAGTGAGTGTGCGAGTGGGTGGGAAATGAGTGTGTGAGGTGGGTGTGGAAGTGAGTGTGCAAGGTGGGTATGGAAGTGAGTGTACGAGTGGGTGTGGAAGTGACTGTGAGTGGGTGTGAAGTGAGTGTGCCAGGTGGGTGCGAAAGTGAGTGTGAGAATGGATGTGTCAGCACTAACAGAGCCAGCTCACCTCCTCCCTGGAGCTTACATGATGAAGCCTCCTGAAGACAAGTTGCTGTCAGGTACTTGCTAAACATTTCTGTGTGACCCCGGTGCTGCTGGGATGGGGAAGGGTCAATCTCTAAGAATTGCTAATGTGGCATGAATCCTTCAGCAAGAATGGAGAAGGGTCTTTGAAACAACAGGTACACACCCTAGCCTGAGTTTGTCAGTCTCTTAGCCCAGGAACTCCCAGCATTGCTGAGCTCCGGTTCTGTTGCCCTTCCACCTTCTCAGGGTCTCCATCAAATAGCTGTGTCCCGATCCTGAGCTGGGCTCCAGGCTGCCCCTCCCCCTTCGACGACTCACCCCCAAACCCACAGTACAGAAACCTAGAAAACAGAGCCATCAAACAGAGCTCAGCAGGTCAGGAAATGGCTTTCTGCTTCCTCCAACATCAATAAATTTCACTGATGCTGGAATTGGCCCAAAGAGCAAAACACACCAACAATGGTGGTTGATTCTGAACGGTCCCCTGAAAGAGCCCAGCACATCACATTCTTGAGGGCAGTGACAGAAACGGTATAGAGTCAGACAGCACAGAAACAGACTCTTCAGTCCAACTCGCCCATGATGACCAGATATCCTAACCTAATCTAGTCCCATTTGCCAACACTTGGCCCATATCCCTCTAAACACTCCCTATTCATATACCCATCCAGATGACTTTTAAATATTGTAACTGTATCAGCCTCCACCACTTCCTCTAGCAGCTCATTCTATACACGTACTACCTTTTGTGTGAAAAAGTTGCCCATTATGTCTCTTTTATATCTTTCCCCTCTCACCCTAAACCTATGCCCTCTAGTTCTGGACTCCCCCACCCCAGGGAAAAGACTTTGTCTATTTATCCTGTCCACGCCCCTCATGTTTTTACAAACTTCTGTAAGGTCCCCCCTCACGACGGACAGGGAAAACAGCCCCAGCCTATTCAACCTCTCCCTATAGCTCAAACCCTCCAAACCTGACAACATCTTTGTGAATCTTTTCTGAACTGTTTCAAGTTTCACAACATCCTTCCGATATGGGAAAAGGAAAAGCATGGGGCAGAAACAATAGCACTGGTGACAGGACAAGTGAATTCACAGAGTTACGGTGCACAAGATTCTGTTGGTATTCATTTCTCCTCTGAACAGACAGAATATAAGCCCCTCCCTGACCACCCACTATGACCTGGAGTCACACTGAGCTGGGAGGTGCCTGGTTTGATATTCGCCCGGTCCCTGGGTCATCTGAATTAACCTTACTCTATCAAAAGATTGAAGGTGGCACAGGCCACTCCTTACTTATGGGTGATCCAGTCAGATCTACCTCTAACTTTTGCCTCTCCCCAACTGCTACCAGGGACACCACTGCCTACAAGATCCTCCTTCCCCCTTCCTACCCAAGAACATAGAACATAGAACAATACAGCACAGAACAGGCCCTTCGGCACACAATGTTGTGCCGAACATTTGCCCTAGCTTAAGCACCTATCCATGTACCTATCCAATTGTCGCTTAAAGGTCACCAATGATTCTGACTCTGCCACTCCCACAGGCAGCGCATTCCATACCCCCACCACTCTCTGGGTAAAGAACCTACCCCTGACATCCCCCCTATACCTTCCACCCTTCACCTTAAATTTATGTCCCCTTGTAACACTCTGTTGTACCCGGGGAAAAAGTCTCTGACTGTCTACTCTATCTATTCCCCGGATCATCTTATAAACCTCTATCAAGTCACCCCTATCCTTCGCCGTTCCAATGAGAAAAGGACTAGCACTCTCAACCTATCCTCGTACGACCTATTCTCCATTCCAGGGAACATCCTGGTAAATCTCCTCTGCACCCTCTCCAAAGCTTCCACATCTTTCCTAAAGTGAGGCGACCAGAACTGCACACAGTACTCCAAATGTGGCCTTACCAAGGTCCTATACAGCTGCAACATCACCTCACGACTCTTGAATTCAATCCCTCTGCTAATGAATGCTAATACACCATAGGCCTTCTTACAAGCTCTATCCACCCGAGTGGCAACTTTCAAAGAGCTATGAACATAGACCTCAAGATTCCTCTGCTCCTCCACCTTACTAAGAACCCTACCGTTAACCCTGTATTCTGCATTCTTATTTGTCCTTCTAAAATGGACAACCTCACACTTGACAGGGTTGAACTCCATCTGCCACTCCTCAGCCCAGCTCTGCATCATATCTAAGTCCCTTTGCAGCCGACAACAGCCCTCCTCACTATCCACAACTCCACCTATCTTCGTACCGTCTGCAAATTTACTGACCCACCCTTCGACTCCATCTTCCAAGTCATTAATAAAAATTACAAACAGCAGAGGACCCAGAACTGATCCCTGCGGAACTCTACTTGTAACTGGGCTCCAGGCTGAATATTTACCATCTACCACCACTCTCTGACTTCGACCGGTTAGCCAGTTCTCTACCCAAATCACATATCATCCTGATTTGCGACTATGTTGCTGTTTCTTCAAGTGACATTGGACCAAAACATTGGAACTCCCACCCCAATAGCACAATACAATGTGTATAAGCCACATCCCACAGACTAAAATGGTTTAAGAAGACAGTCCAACATCAATACTCCCTCTCGACTGCATGGAAATGCAATACACGCTGGGATCAATCTCAGAGGTCCGAGGAAAAATTTAACGAGAACATTGCTCACCACCATCTTTTCCAGGGCCAGGAGTGATGGACAATAACTGCCAGCCTAGAGTGCCTGTATTTGATGAAATCACGACCTCACCTCAGTGCAGATTGGCCTGGTGTGGACAGGCTGGACCAAGAGGCCATGTTGTCAGCGCTAGATATTTCCACAGAGACAAACAGCATCCATTCGCACACACCATCCCCCTCCACCTTCTCTCACAATGCATCTTGGGATAGTTTTCACTATTAAAGGTGCAAAATATTTGTAAGCTGTTGGTGAAGTCGAATGATTTGCGTGTGCTTGCCCAGCTGAGATAGCAAGCAATCAGGAAATATTATCACCTTAATTGCAAAGACTCCTCCAGGTGTTTTTGTGCGGAGATCATTCTAATAGAAACTATCCTTAGGTTAAAGGAAAACTGCCAAGTCGGTCCCAAATATTAACAAGACAGATATTGAGAAGCAGTTTCATAGCTTGGCCTCAGGGTCTCAGCGCCATGGTAACACATTCCACCTCATACACTGAGAGAAGTAATGTACGGCCGCTTTAATGAAATAATGAAAGACTTTGCATTTATATAGCTTCTTTCACAAGAAGGGCCCAAAGTGTTTTACAGCTGCTGAAGCACTTGCAAAGCACAGCGACCAGTGCCTGCATAGCAAGCTCCCACAAACACCAATGAGGTCATGACCAAATAAACTGCACTTCTATTTTTAGGCAGATGGTGGTTGAAGGATAAACAGTAGCCCAGGACACTTGAGAAAACCTGTTTTGATTTTCTGTGGGTGCACTTAACGCCCACCCAGGGGAAGCAGACAGAGCCCCAGCCTTTGAACACAACTCATCGAGGATGAGAGTACAAGGAAGAAAAGCAGTCACCACCGTCTTTAGTGAGCAGAGGCAGAGGTGCTGTGAAATTCAGGAAGAAGATACTCACGGCATTTTCTGTTAAAGTAATCTTCAAACTCCACTAGCACAGTATCTGATCTGTATGTATCCTGTCAGACCCGGCGAGGGCACTGTAATGTTCCAAGGCTTGGCTGACACTTACTGAACTGGAGCTGACCATTCTCCCAGCAACCAACGCTCACCCCCCCCCCCCCCCTCCTCCCAACCCATTCCCATCTCCTGAGGCACACTCACCTCCTCATCCCAATATCTCACTGTCATGTAGCATTAATTGTGACAGATGATGTCTTCGGGCCTCCCCGGGCCTTCGTCCCTAACGCAGCCCTCTTTTCCCTGGTTTAACCATCACGCATGTGCAGGCCGATGGATGTAAACACTGTCTCTCACGGCCTCGTTACATCAAACACTGTACAGAGTCTCCACATCAATTCAGGCCAATTCCCCTCCATCAGTTATAACTCCCAATTCTTTGAAACCAAGCTGTTATTAGCTGGTAACAGGAAATCACAATGTTAACCTTGCTAGCATTTCTTCAGAGAATATGTGCAAATGACACACAGACAGACAGACACGCACACACACACAAATACAGGCATGCACACAAACACAGACAGACAGACACACACACACATATAGACAAACACACACACATACATATATATAAATCCACATAAGTGCATGTAAGTATTTACACATTGCACATACTCACACACTTACATTAGACAGTGGCAAAGCCTTATGCAGTTTGACTCTGGAAATTATATTAATTGTGTTATTGAAAAAATCCTGGGAAGCATATAATATCAGCAGTAAATAGAAAGCTACTGCTTGTTTTGAAACAAAGTTCACAGGCTAATTATACAGCGTAATTCATCTGTTAATCTGACCGTTTACAAAGTAATAATGCATAATGCACCAGGGCAGGGTCACCCAGCAATATTTGATTCAATTCTCACAGTGGTGTAAACACACACAGTGGGACTCTGTGCTTAATCTAGGACTGAAACACTGGGCCTTTCTCGAAGCTGCTTTCACAACCCAGGGCCACCTCACAGGACCGATCGGCAAGGTGGTGTGGAACCAGTGAGGGAGAGACTGAGGTGTGAGTTCCCGTCCAGTTACCCAGCCACGGCCCATGGGTGCAGGTTCAAACATCTCCGGGACAAGATCAGAGAAATGGGGGAGCTCTTTCGAGGGGCTAGCACAGTTAGAATGGGCTAAAAGCCCTTTTTCTGCACTGTAATGTTCCCTATTATCACTGGTCAAGTACAGTATTCCCTCTAGATTCTATCTCAATACCCCGCACTCATGAAAATCATCTCGTTCAGTTGTGAAGGTGTGAGATACCGAGTCACAAATTGATTAACAATAATTTACCCAATAATCCTAGCGATATTAGCAACTTAGGGGTCTTTTGGCTCAGCAGGTAGTATCCCTGCTTCTGAGCCAGAGGTTCCAGGTTCAAGTCCCACTCCAGGATTTGACGCTGAGGGAGGTGTGCCAATGCCGCGGCCCAACATCAAACTGCAAACCCTTCTAACATAATGGCAGGTCATAGAGTCATACAGATGTACAGCACGGAAACAGACCCTTCGGTCCAACCCATCCATGCCAACCAGATATCCCAACCCAATCTAGTCCCAACTGCCAGCACTTGACTCACGTCCCTCTAAACCCTTCCTATTCATATATCCATCCAGATGCCTCTTCAATGTTGCAATTGTACCAGCCACCACCACTTCCTCTGGCAGCTCATTCCACACACGTACCACACTCTGTGCGAAAACGTTGCCCCTTAGGTCTCTTTTATATCTTCCCCTCTCACCCTAAACCTATGCCCTCTAGTTCTAGACACCCCGACCCCAGGGAAAAGATGGTAAAGTTTGGAGAAATTCTAGTCTCTGCCACACAGTGACACTGGAGTTTCCCCCATCTCTATCCCCGGCTCCCGGCTGCAACATACTTGTTGCCATGATAACCCGAAGTCCGACACCCCGCCACCACAGGCATCTTAGAACAACCTGCAGCCTTCCAAACTCAATGGGGATAGGAGGGGTACACACTGGGCTGGAGAGTGGCAGCTAATGATATTATCGCACAGTGAGTAAATCATTTGTACGGAGACAGAGAGATGTTTTCCTTTGAGGAAAACACATGAAGGTCAACCCAATCTGGGTGGGCTGCAGTTCGGAGGGTCAGTGTGGACTCGGTGGGCCAAAGTGTCTGCTTCCACATCATAGGGATTCTATGAGTCTCACAGAACACAGGACCGAGGGGCCAGGGAAGAAAGGTGGGGGTGAATCTCATACAAACATAAAACATTCCAGCAAGATAAACACCAAAGGATGTTTCCAATGACCAGGAAGTTCAGAACCAAGAGCTAACAGTCTAAGGATATGGGATGGGCCATTTAGATCTGAAATGTGGAGAACTTTCCTCACCCAGAGAGTGCAGAGCCTGTGGAATTTCCGGACACAGAAAGCGGTTGAGGCCAAAACATTGATTGTCTCCAAGAAGGAGTTAGAGATAATTCTTAGCACTAAAGAGATCAAAGGATATAAGCAGAAAGTGGGAACAGGAGACTGAGTCATGATCATATTGAATGGTGTAGGAGGCTCAAAGGACCAAAGAGGCCTCCTCCTGTTATTATATCAATCAGGGACACTACGAAACCTCACAGCCAGCTGTTACCTGATAGAAAGCACTATAACGTTCCCCATTGCCATGCCTGACTCTGCTCCTGCAATCACCAGACAGGGCAAGCTTTGAAATCTCAAATGGTTTTCACGGCTCAAGTTCAATTCTTACTGGGGTTAAACATATTGGTCCATTACTAGACAAGCAGTCCCAGAGCTTGGACCAGTAAGCCAGGAAACCACAGTGCAAATCCCACCACAGCACACTGCGGATTTCCCAAGTGACTCCATTCCCATAATACGAGACGGACTCTCAATGCTGCCATTGCCACCAGAGTTAACATTTCAGTCTGACTCTATTCAAGGCCTGAAAGGATCTGGAAAATGGTAGGTTTTTTGCTGTTGATGGGGTTAGGGGGCACAGACTACAAGTGTTCTCAAGCAAAAGGCAAAGGGAGTGTTAATGGAGGCCAAGGAGATATAGAGATGCCGTTCAGAGAGGGCACACTCACATCAGTCACCCTCACAGGGTCATCTCCTCAACCTCTGTCCACCACAACCACTATCTGTGTGTAACATACCCCATCCCTGATGTCGCCAGAGTAACAAACCCCAGTCACAACCAGAGGGAATAGTCAGAGGAGGGAGAGAGAGAGACAGAGAGTGTGAAGGGGAGAGACTGGGAGAAAGTGTGATGGAGAGACAGAGAAGCGTGAAGGAGAGAGAGAGAAAGAGAGAGAGAGAAAGAGAGTGTGAGGAGGGAAAGTGATGTGAAGGAGAGAGAGAGACAGAGAGAGAATGTGAAGGGGAGAGACAGGGAGAGAGTGTGAAAGACAGTGTGAAGGGAAGAGAGTGTGAAGGGGAGAGACAGACAGTGCGAAGGAGAGAGAAAGAGAGTGAAAGAGAGAGAGAAAGTGTGTGGAGAGGGAAGAAGAGGGAGAGAGAATGTGAAGAAGAGATGATAAGAGTGTGATGGGGAGAGAGAGAGTGAGTGTGAAGGAGATAGGGAGTGTATGAAAGAGGGAGAGGAGAGTGTAAAGGGGTAAAAGAGAGATAGAGAGATTGTAAAGGAGAGAGAGTGTGAAGGGGAGACAGAGAGAGAGTGAAGGGGAGAGTGAGAGAGAGAGAATACAAAGGGGAGAGTGAGAGAGGAGGAGAGAGTGTGAAGGGCAGAGATAGGGAGAGTGTGTGAAGATGAGAGAGAGAGAAGGAAGACAGAGAGGGTGGAAAAAGAAATGAAGAGAGACGAGATGGAAAGAGAGTTGGGGGGGAGAGAAAGAGAAACAAAAGTAGGGCAGAAATTGAGTATTACGAGAGAGAGAAAGTGAGGGGAAGGAGAGAGGAGAAAATAGAAGAGAGGGAGAAAGGGAAAGAAAGAGTGTGGGAAATGGGGTGTGAGAGCGAGAGAAGAGAAGGGGGGGAAGAGAGAGAGAGATAGAGAGAGAGAGAAAGGAGACAAGGGAAGAAAGAGAGAGAGAGAGAGAGAGAGAGAGAGAGATGAATTTTAAAATAACATCAGAAAATTACAGGAGCAGCTGTGAATGAGCCAACGAGAGACAAGCAGAAGACCACAGATGTCAAACATTGCAATAAACGATGTGCCAGATTGAAAGCCCTCGAAGTGAGCAGCAGGAGCACAAGAGTGCTTAACGGACAAGCCCAGGAAGTGGTGAGACAATGGGTTAGGGAGGGGAAGTGATCATCCCATCAAATACAGCACCAACACATTTACTGTTGGACCAGCCTCGTTAGTGTGTGTTGGACGGGCGCCATGAGGTTTCAGAAAGGAGAACACACTGCATTTATAAGCTGTAACATTACCCGGGGTCTGCTGTTATCGGACAACAATGGTCTACTTACAACCCACAGCCTGGTGTGTCACTCACTGCCTGTCAGGCTATACCCTGCTCAGTGCCAAGGGATGGCTGCAGAAGGCAGAAAAATGTGCATTTCCATAGCGTCTTTCATAACCTCAGGATATACTAATGTCCTTTATCAACGATGGAACGTTTTTGAAGTGTAAGCCCAAAGTTGGAACTCCCGCAACCAATTTGCAGACAGCTGCCTCTGCACAAACAGTACTGCTATGGTCAAGGTAACGTCGCTATAGTCTGAGCAGCCCATAATGCTCTCTCACTAGAGTTGGGAATGAGGAATTAGGTTTTATGATCATGTGCACTCAAGTACAGGGATACAGTGGAAAATGTACAAAGTCGCCACTCCCGATATCATCTGAGGTACAAGGTACCTAGGTACAAAATCTTAGCTACAAATAGAAAAATAAAGAAGAAAGTTAAGAACACAACTTTACAGTTGATCTTGGCATAAAGTAGTAAATAAAGAAATAAAGTTTAAAATGACAGTCCCTCTTAAGCCACCAACCCAGGGTCTGCTGTTATCAGCCTACAGTGGTCCTACTTACAACCCACAGCCTGGTGTATTACCGACAATCTGTCGAGCTATACCCTGCTTCCTGATGAAGGGCTTTTGCCCGAAACGTCGATTCTCCTGCTCCTCGGATGCTGCTTGACCTGCTGTGCTTTTCCAGCACCACACACTCTCGACTTTATACCCTGCTCAGTGCCAAGGGAGGGCTGCAGAAGGCAGAGGAACAGCAGTTGTTCAACACTGGGCTTTTCTCCACCAGGGTTCGATCTCTCCCCCACACTGGGAGGTCTCCACCCCAGCTACCATCTGGCCAGAGACGACTGGTGGGGGTTTAACCTGTGGGTCACCATGCCTCAGGCGAGGGGAGAGACTGAGGAGGAGAGAGTCCTTCATAGTAACCTCAGCCGGTGTGGGAATTGAACCCACACTGTTGGCGTTAGGATGTGCAGCTGGACAGTAAGCCAAACTAGGCTCGGTGGTAATGCCCTTCGCAGTTCACCGGTCACGGCTTATGTTCTGTTACAAAGATTGGTATTTAGGTGAGAAACTACCGGGTTCTAAAACTTGGTGCTAATCTATTCACGCACTGCAATCTGCAAAGTTCTATAAGTTAGGCAATTTGTGCAGGTGGGCGGGGGAGGCAATTGTCACGGAAGTGTCGCTCGGTTTAATTTGCTGCTCATCTCTCAACTCCAGAAAGGAAACAAAAACACCGTCCGCAGGATTGGAAAGCCATTTACTTTTTAGTAAAAATAGCGCTGTCCAATAAACCCTCAGAAAATGTCTTGAACACCCCCTGAAGCACAAAAAAAAATGAAGAAGCAAACAGCATCTTGGCGATGGCTGGGTAATTATTCGTCCTAATTAAATAACGTTGCCATGGATACCGTAGCCAAAACACCTCTGCACATGACAGCAATCAGTGACGGCTAAGCAGATGCAGAGATAAAAGATTAATCTGGCCCGACATGAGGGGCAGAGGATGGCAGAGTTAGTGGTTAGAAGCACAGCTGTTCATGAAGGTGCACACTTCATCCTTACACAAAGGCTTTGCGCAGTTTTACAAAGATCTTCCCTCCTGTCAGAACCTGCTGTCACCTCCAGCACCAACATGATAGCTGCCCTCATAGTCAATGGACCACCTTCACTCTCAGAAGCTCAGCCCTTGTCTCTTTCTCTCTCTCTCTCTCTCTGGTGTGTGTATGTGGCTGAGTCCACCGACGCTACTCAAAGGCTTACTGCAGATCACAGAGGCACAGTGAGGAACGGGCGAGGCTAAATGACCAGGCGGGTTGTCCCCTCAGGCTTCCTGCAGTGGTGGGGCCCAGGGTGAGTTTCAGTTTGTGGGTTCAAGACCCAACCAAGCACAAAAAGAACAACCAAAATGCAGCGCAGGAGAGCTACGCTGTTGGGTGGTGTGTGTGTGTGTGTGTATGTGTGTGAGACACCATCCAGTGGACACAAGGTGCACCCCCGACACAATTCTGAGGAAAACAAGGCCGTTTGCTTCTTCATTTTTTGTTTGCTTCGGGGGCAAGGCATTTCCGAGGGTTTATTGGACAGTGTTGTCTTTTACTAAAAAGCCTTTGGCTTTCCAATCCTGTGGATGGGGCTTTTGTTTCACTTTTGGAGTTTTGGGGGGGGGGGGGGCGGGAGCGCTCGCACTGAGACACATTGTGTGAAGAAAACCTCCAAACGTTCATCTTTCTTTCCTCTGTATTCATGCGTGGGGCGTGGGCTTCACTGGCCAGGTCCAGCATTTACTGCCTGTCCCTAGTTGCCCCCTTGACAAGATGGTGGTGAGCTGCTTTCCTGAAAGGAGTTAGTGATATGGAAGGAATGGTGACATATTTCCAAGTCAGGGTGCAGGGGAACTTGGTGTTCCCATACACCTGCTTCCCTTGTCCTTCCAGGTTGAAGTGGTTTTGGGTTTGGAAGGTTCTGTACAAGGAGCTTTGGTGAATTTCTGCAGGGCACCCTGTAAATAGTACACACTGCTGCTACTGAGCGTGGCAAGTGGAAGCAGTGCATGATGGATGAAGAGACGGCAGAAAAGGTTAGAAGGTGTTAGGAAGATAGGACCCATAGGATAGCTCCGTTATCGACCCAGTACAGTCAGAATGGTTCCTAGGCTTCCCTCTATATGGAATTAAACTTCAATCATTACCATTATCCCATTTGTACAGGGCCAATCTCGATCTATTTAGGAATGCATAGAAAATGAAGCTTCCAACGAGTATAAGATGATTAAACATTCAACTATGCAACAAGGAATTTTTAATTAGGTGTTTGAACAATGCAAGATTATCCTTCCCTCATGTAGTCACGGTTTGCTTTGTTAATAAGGAAGTTCTATTTTAATGGGCCAGAAGCCAAGACAATCAACATTTATCTTGGAACATTCCCTTCCACTGTCCATCTCATTGGGAGCACTGACCGATAACTTGGTGCCATCACGAGAGATACAGTGACCTGCAAAGGTCAGACACTGGCCATAGAAGTAGAAGAAGTAGGTCATTCAGCCCATTGAGTCTGCTCCATTGTCCAATGAGGCCATGGCTGACCTGACAACCACAACTCAATTTCTCTGCCTTTACCCCACCCCCATAACCATTGATTATCGTACCGACTAAAAATATGGCCCAGCCTTGAATATACTTAATGACCCAGCCTCGACGGCCCTCTGCAGTAAAGAATTGCATAGATTCACCAGCCTCTGAGTGAAGAGATTACACCCTATCTCTGACTTAAATGTGCAACCAGATCCACCCCATGCTCAAATTTACTTTTTGCTGGAACTTTCCAAGACTCCATTTTGCATGCACGCTCTTAAAGCAAGGACAGCTTCAAGGTTAGATTGCAAACCAACATCGTTGTACCCGCCTGGCAAATACAGTACTCACAAAGAGAGGTATTTGAAAACAAAAGCACAAGAAAATCTCCCAGTTCATCAAACTGTCAGTGACCTCACCCCTCAGTCCCAAACACTCAGCAGCCTGGGAGATTAGGCCCCATTCCATCAAAAACCTTCCCTTAAACACACATAAACACATGGTATGCTGGTCCATTGATCCTGTCTAAGCCCAATCATTCC
This sequence comes from Chiloscyllium punctatum, assembly GCF_047496795.1. Classification (NCBI taxonomy): domain Eukaryota; kingdom Metazoa; phylum Chordata; class Chondrichthyes; order Orectolobiformes; family Hemiscylliidae; genus Chiloscyllium; species Chiloscyllium punctatum. Next base: position 84,952,947 of record NC_092757.1, on the reverse strand, counting down.
TGCAAATCCAGCCGGGTGTCATTGGTGCAGTCTCCTAATATTATCCTCACTACAGGTATCCCCCCGCTTTGTGAAAGTTCGCTTTACGTCACTTTGCTTTTATGAGAAACCTACATTAGTACTTGTTTTCACTAACTGAAAAAACATCCAAAGAAGGTTTTTACTTTTACAAAAAAAGGAGCATTTCTTTCCCATATAGTTTAATGCTTCTTCGCTTTATGCCACTTTGGCTTCCGAAAGGTTTCTCAGGAGCGCTCTACCTTCGGAGAGCGGGAGATACCTGGACTCATTAATCAAATCCACAAAGTGGTGGGGACAATGATCTAGTGATATTATCGCTGGACTGTGAATCTAGAGACCCAGATATGTACTCAGGACCCAGACTCCCAATGCAGATGAATCCATTGTTGGAAAAACCCATTTGGGTCACTAATGCCTTTTAGGGAAGGAAATTGCCATCTTTACCCGATCTGGCCTATATGTGACTCCAGACCCACAGCAATGTGGTTTGACTATTAACCGCCCCCTGGGCAATTAGGGATGGGCAATAAAGGTGACCCAGCCACTGATGCCCTCATCCCATGAATAAATAAAGAAAGCTGTTAAAAATAGCCATGTCAACCACTTCATGCGCAATCTAAAAAGATTGGGTTTGGCGCAGCAGATTGATGAGCAACTTCTCCGCTGGAAACAGGGTGATATTGTGGTTTCCAGGCTTGGGTTGAAGCTGAGACCAGGGAGGAGGAACTTGGAGACAGGGGTTGTTGGATTGGTCATCGGGGATAAAACTCTATTGACCAGCCATAGCTAAAACCGTGGTGCAACCAGCAATGTTTACCCATTAGTCTGGGGAATGATATACTGGAAAATTACTCATCAAGGAATGCTAGACAAACAAGTTCATTAATATGCTCCACTCTATGTTTTTTGTTCTGAGTCAGACAGCAGTCTGTGAATGTCACTTTCTGATAGTCTCTCCTGCTCTTTACTGAAGACAGGCGTGAGCTAGAGCACAAGTCCAGCTCACTGCGTTACAGAGCAGCTGCTCACGGAGCACACTCTAATCCTCCTTCAGCTTCTCCCTTCGCCAAATACACACTCAATGTGAGACCTGTGATACAGTCAGTCTTACACAGGCAAAGATACCAACACAAATGTGAAAGTAACAACATGCATGTGAAAATCACAACACCCACACACAGAAATCCCACACACGTGAGAAAATACCACACATGCATATAAGGGGAGCCGTCGAATATCAACACATGTATATAAAACTATCAACACGTGCATGTGAAAATATCAACAGTACACGCGCATGCAAAAATTTGCACACAGCTATATTTGACATGACTGTGCGCACACACATTTATATACTCATTGTGCCTGTGTGTATGCACCGTTACACACTCGCTGTGCCTGTGGGTATGCACAATTACACACTCGCTGTCCTGTGTGTATGCACAGTTACACACTCGCTGTGCCTGTGGGTATGCACAATTACACACTCGCTGTGCCTGTGGGTATGCACAATTACACACTCGCTGTGCCTGTGGGTATGCACAGTTACACACTCGCTGTGCCTGTGGGTATGCACAATTACATCTTTACTGTGCCCATGCAGTTACACTCGCCCTGACTGTGTGACACACAATTACACACTCGCCATGTTAGTGTGTGCACGCACAATTACACACTTACCATGCCTGCGTGTGCACAATTACACACTCACTGTGCCTATGGCAAACACACTCAGCAGTTGGAAAATGTGGATTCTGCTTCAATACTCTTAGTTCATGTTAATGTTTGCCTAACAAATTTGGATCTGCCTATAAATCTTTATCAGACTTCTTTCTTAAATCAAATTACTTTTGCACTAAATTACAAAGAATCTGAACATCACAAATAGAGGAGCACCAGCAGCAGCAAGTTCCCTTTTAAGGCACACACCATCCTGACTTTCAAACATATTGCTGTTCCTTCAGTGTCACTCGGTCAAAATCCTGGAAGTCCCTCCCTGAAGTACTGTGAGTCCACTGAATGGACTGTAGCAGTTCAAGAAGACAGCTCACTACCACCTTCTCTTGCACAGTAAATATTGACCCTGCCGGTGATGCCCATATCCCATGAATGATTTAAAAGGAAAGTCACCCACAGTGGGTGGGATATTGCTACAGGTTGTCAGCTGCTGACACCATGGAGGTTACAGTCACCTCTTCCTCAGCATCAGAGGCAACAAGTGAACTGTTCACAAAGATTCTACCATAAGGAACATTCTCAACATGGTCCTTTTCTGACTCTCGCTAGCATTCAGTTCCACATTTAAAAAAGACATAGAGGGTGGTTCGCATGTGGAATGAATTTCCTGAGAAAGTGGTGGATGTGGGTACTATTACATTTAAAAGTCATTTAGATAGATGTATGGTTTATTTGGAGGGGTATGGGCCAGGAGCAGGCAGGACTAGTTTAGTTGGGTTTACATTTGGCATGGACTGGTTGGAATGAAGGGTCTGTTTCTGTGCTGTCTGACTCTATGAACTGCACAACTGAGCAGGGTCTTGTGATGCAGTAGGTAGTGGTCCTGCCTCTGAACCAGAAATTCCAGGTTTGAATCCCACTCCAAGATTTAATGGCCAGCGAAGGAATGCTCATGTCACAGTTCAAATAGGTCAATAATCAGCCTGTTAATCCTTCCAACACGTCTCACTATTCCCTCAAGACAAGCAAGTGTGTGTGAAGATACAAAATAAACAAACCCATGCTGTCTGCCACTTCCACTCTGTATTGACCCAGATTGCAGCCTGTCACTCAAACACCCACAGCCTTCACCCTTGCCTCTGCTGCTGAAAGCCTCTCCCTTTGCCGTCTTCACCTCTACAGACCCTTTCCTGGCTGACTTCCCAACCTCTGCATTCCATGAACATCTGCTCCTCCAGTGTTGCATCCTGCTGCAAGGTGCCCCACTGCTCCCTTGCTGATTTCGACCAACATCTGGTCCCCGTCATTAATTCCCATTTTGCTGTTCAAGGCCAATCATAACGCTGCCAGTTCTCACCCCTTTGTAACCTCTGTCAGACCTGCACCGTGACATAGTCCCTCACTCTGAACAAGGTTTTGACTGCAGCCCCTCCTCACACTACCAAAAGTTGCACCCATGTGCTGGACATCCCTCCCTCCATTCATCTATCCCTCCACCTTCCTCATCTTAAAGCCGCCCTCCCCTACTGAGTCCACATGCTCCTCAAAGGGAAGACCCATGTCACAACACCCCTGCCTTATCTACTGGTCCCTGATATAAAGATATAAAAAGTATAACTGAGGGAATGCGGTCTTAAACCCGAAGTCACTTATATGTGTTCAAATGTAGGGCTGTGATAACCAAACCATAATGAGGGTGTTGTCATGCAGGAGCCAAGGACAGACTGTTCAAGTTGCAAATAGGAATAGCCACATGATCAATGATGACAAACAGAAAGATCCAATTGTGACGCAGCAGGTAAATCCACTGCCCAGTGTAGTACTGAGGCATAGGGTCTGAAATGTGTGTGTCGTGCATGGATATTGCGCAGGCAAACACGCATACACTCGCTCGGGTATTTAATATTTCTCAGAGAAAGTCAAGCTTGGGAGGATTGTGGAAGCATGATTTCTGTCATGTATTGCCAAGTGCTCCTGCTGAGGCCACTCTATGCAATGACTGGATGGAGGCTGCTTTGGAATGTAGTATTGGTCAAGGAATGAGAAGCCAGCGAGAAAGGGCAACCCAGCTTCTCTCCCGTTTCTGAAAAAGAATCCTCTTGTCAAGTTGAGGGTGGAAACTATTTATTCTTCTGAAAGAGTGATCAAAGAAACTTCTCGATATTGTATTCCCTGAACAAACTGCGTCAGTAAAAACTCCAGGGACAACCTGTGACTTGCCTATGTGTGCCAGATCCTTGTATACATCACCCTTTTGCCTTCAAGAGTAACCCATTAGCCAAAGTAGCTTTTTCAGAAAATCTATCTCTGCAGAGAAATATGACTGTGTTCTCATTTCCTGAGGACTGTGTGCGCACACGTGTGTGTGTGTGTGAGTTATGCGTGTGTGTGTGTGTGAGTTATGCGTGTGTGTGTGTGTATTCAGAGGGATAAATATTTATACTTCTCTACTACTGACTGTATACATTAATCAATTATTGCATCTTTACTGAATAAGTTTACTCATTTTGATAATAAACTAATAATTGTGCTTATTAAAAAACTTGTTGACAGATTGTTTTGTGTAAAACCTAAGATGGATAAAATACTTAAACAGACACTTTTATAACTGAGATAAGTATTTTTATTTTAAACTGCGACCCCCCGTGCAGCAGTGGGGCTAAGGATACAGTGCTCCCCCTCCAGTGTCAGTCCTTCTCTCATGGGTACGCCTTCTGCAACACACAAGGAGCTACTGGTATCATCAGATACCAAGCTTGGCAATGTTCTGGTCAGTCAATGGAGCGCGGATACCTGTTTCTCTTCATACACCTCTGAAGGATCATAGAATCCCTACAGTCAGAAAGTGGGCCATTCGGCCCATCGAGCCCATACCACCCTCCAAAGAGCATCCCACCCAGAACCAACCCCTATCCCTGTAACCCTGCATTTACCAAAGCCTACTCATCCCTGGACATTTTGGGCAATTTCCCATTGCCAATCCACCTAACCTGCACATCCTGCAGGAGGAAACCACAGCACCCAGAGGAAACCCACACAGACACGGGGAGAATGTGTCATCTCTATGTAGACAGTTGCCTGAGGCCAGAATCAAACCCAGGCCCCTGGCGCTGTGAGACAGTAGTGCTGACCCACTGAGCCACCGTACTGCCCACAACTTAGCTCTGATGTCCAAAAGAGCTCTAACTATTCTCCATTCTATAGATTACAGATAACAGCAAGCGATTTAAATGGGATTTATAGCTGTGTACACAGTGTTTGTCTAGTAACGAAGGGGTGAGGAAGAAGCAGTTACCAATCTCACAAAGCAACAGCATCCCTGGAGTGTGGCCTAGCCTCACATTAATTACAGTGTTCAAACCATCCTTCTCTCATCCAGAATTTGCCAACTGCAACTGAAGACATTTATTATTGAAAGGAACAAGGCAGGAGAAAGCAGCTCACTAACATCTCCTGAACACTCGCCCTACAGCGGATTGTAAGAGAGATTTATAACGAAGGAAACAATCCATCCACTCATGCTGTCATTCCATCTCCCACCCACTGAAAGTGAGGGTGATACAGACTGGCAAACACAGTTACAGAAAAAGGTGTGCAGAAAGTTACAACCACACAACACTTTGTTAATGGTACATTGTGCAGAGGTGGAGGGCTTCAGTTGGAATTGCAACATCTAGAGAGACACAAGGGCTCTTGTGAAACAGTGGCACTATCCCTACCTCTGGTTTAGAAGATCCACCTGCGCTGTATGTGTGTCATAATGTGTGTGAAAATAAAAGAAAGTCAGGAGAGGCATTGAATCAAAATGCAGTGCGCTTGAGTTAGGAGCTGCACAACTGTAATATTTCACTCTGTAAATAAATACAGATTGGCCCTAGATCCATCTTTTATCAACTGGCTTTCTAAAACTTCATACATAGGAAAGAATTTTACAACTTGCATGAACACAGCAGCTTTCCCATCATAAAATCTCCTAAAGGGAGTGATTATCAAATAGGTGTATCGCCGCAAGAAGATATTCCACAACAGGTGATCATAAACCTGACAAGCCGGGTTGGTTACAAGAGGTCCAACCAGGCCATGCAAACCATAATTCCAAACAAAACTAGCCCCACCTGCCGGATACCGGCTCATATCCCTCCAAATCTTACCTCTTCATGAACTTATCCAAATGTCTTTTTAAACCTAACTGTAGCCACATCCACCACCTCCTCTGGCAGTTCATTCACACACAAACCACTCCATGTAAAACGTTGTCCTTTTTAAATCTTTCCCCTGTCACCTTAAAAATCTGTCCCCTGGTTTTGAACTCCTCCCCCTGGACAAAAAAACCCTCGCTATTCCCCTCATCTACGTCCTTCGTGATTTTATAAATCTCTGTAAGGTCACCCCTCTTACGTTACAATTTTAAAAAAAGTCCCAGTCTGCCTTTCTCTATCAAACCTTCCATTCCCAGCAACATCCTGGTAAATTCTTTTCTGAACCCGCTCCGGGATATTATTAAACTGGAGAGGGTTTGAGACAGAAAGCAGACTGGGACGTTTTTCTATCAGAATTGCACACAGTGCTTATTTAAAGAACTCCAGAGTGACCCTGCCATGCGAAACAGTTGCCAAAAGGTGGAAAGATAAAACTGGAAGAGCTTTGATATAGTGGCCAGATGTAGGAGAAGAGGAGATTACAGAACTGGAGAGAGGAGAGACCATGCAGAGATAGTGAAAACATGGAAGAAGATGTCACGGTCAAGAAGTCAGTGCTGGTTCAGTGAGAACAGACATGAAGGGTTAATGGGTAGACAGGTGGGGGTAGAGAAGACACCAGGGGAGAAAGAAAACGACAGGAAGAAAAAACAGAGGGACGAGAGATAGACAAAGAAGACAGGGACCAGAGGGAGGGAGAGAGAGGGGTAGAGAGCGGGTGAGAGAAAGGGGAAGAGAGAGAGGCGAGGAATGAAAGAGACCAAGAGAGAGGTAAAGAGGAGATAGAAACAGACGCACCAATAGGTAGACAGACCAAGCAGGACAGAGATAGACAGAGAGAGGGAGAGAGCAAGAAGGGATAGTGAGATGGAGGCAGGCAGAGAGAAAGAGTTCTATGTGGAAAGTCACAAAGGACCAGCGTGGAAAGGGATGGGATGGGGTTGGCAGCTAAACACACACAAAGCTGCATCTGCAGAAAGAGGGAGAGAGACAGAGAGGGGACCTGGATGCATACACAGGAGGTAGATAATTATGCACAAGGCACAGCAAAGGTTTCATGGTATAAATTAGAAATTAGAATTAATGAGATTTTGTCCCGCGCTGCTGTCAACTTTAAACATCTGTTTAAAAACAAACAGCTTTTTCTTTGTGGGGGGTTGGTGTTTGTGGTGGGGGGGGAGGGAGGAGGAGAATGGACTGAGGCGAGAGTGAGGAGAGGGGGATGGGTGAGGAGAGGAAGATGAGGGGAAGAGTGGGAATGGGGTGGAGGGGGAATAGGGTGGAGGGGGAATGAGGTGGAGGGGGGAGCGGGAATGGGGGTAGGGAGAATGGGGGGACAGAGAATGGGGGAGGGAGAATAGGGGGGAAGGAGAATGGGGGGGAGGGAGAATGGGGGGAGGAGGGAGAATGGGGAGGGAGGGAGAATGGGGAGGGAGGGAGAATGGGGGGAAGGAGAATAGGGGGGAGGGAGAATGGGGAGGGAGGGAGAATGGGGGGGAGGGAGAATGGGGAGGGAGGGAGAATGGGGGGGGAGGGAGAATGGGGGGGGGAAGGAGAATGGGGGGCAGGAAGAATGGGGGGGGAGGAAGAATGGGGGGGAGGAAGAATGGGGGGAGGGAGAATGGGGGGGGAAGGAGAATGGGGGGCAGGGAGAATGGGGGGCAGGGAGAATGGGGGGAGGAGGGAGAATGGGGAGGGAGGGAGAATGGGGAGGGAGGGAGAATGGGGGGGAAGGAGAATAGGGGGGAGGGAGAATGGGGAGGGAGGGAGAATGGGGGGAGGGAGAATGGGGAGGGAGGGAGAATGGGGGGGGAGGGAGAATGGGGGGGAAGGAGAATGGGGGGCAGGAAGAATGGGGGGGGAGGAAGAATGGGGGGGAGGAAGAATGGGGGGAGGAAGAATGGGGGGGGAAGGAGAATGGGGGGGGAAGGAGAATGGGGGGCAGGGAGAATGGGGGAGGGAGAATGGCAAGGAAGGGAGATTGGAGGGAGAGAACAGTGGATGGTGGGAGATTGGATGGATGGAGAATGACAGGGAGGGAGAATGGCAGGGGGGGAGGGAGGGAGAATGGCGGGTGAGGGAGAGAGAATGGCGGGTGAGGGAAAGTGGGGAGAGGGAGAGTGGGGGGATGGAGAGTTGAGAGGGAGGGAGGGAGGGAGAGTGGAGGGAGAATGGCAGGGGGGCGAAGAATGACAGTGGGAGGGAGGGAGAATGGCGGGGAGGGAGGGAGAATGGCGGGGAGGGAGGGAGGGAGAATGGCAGGGAGAGTGAGGGGAGAGGAGAGTAAGATGAGAGTGAGGGGAGAGTGAGGGGAGAATAGAGCGAGGGGAGAGTGAGTGGAGAGTGAGGGGAGAGTGAGGTGGGGGAGGGGGAGAGGAGGGGGAGAGGAGGAAAGAGTGAGGGGAGAGTGAGGGGAGGGGAGGGGAGATGGGAGGGAAGAGGGGAGGGGAGAGTGAGGGGAGAAGAGAGTGAGGGGAGAGGAGAGCGAGGGGAGAGTGAGGGGAGAGTGAGGGAAGGGGAAAATAAAGTGAGGGGAGGGGAGGGGAGAGTGAGGGGAGGGGAGAAGAGAGTGAGTAGAGGGGAGAGTGAGGTGAGGGGAGGGGAGAGGAGAATGTGAGGGAAGAGTAGAGTGGGGGAGGGGAGAGGAGAGTGAGGGGAGACGAGAGTCGGGGAGAAGAGTGTGAGGGAAGAATAGAGTGGGGGAGGGGAGAGGAGAGTGAGGGAAGAGTACAGTGAGGGGAGAGGAGAGTGAGGGGAGGGGAGGGGAAAGGAGGGGAAGGGGAGGGGAGAGTGAGGAGAGAGGAGTGTGAGGGGAGAGGAGAATCAGGGGAGAGGAGAGTGAGGGAGGAGGAGTGTGAGGGGAGAGGAGAGTGAGGGGAGAGGAGAGGAGAGGTGAGCGAGGGGAGAGCAGAGTGAGGGGAGAGGAGAGTGAGAGGAGAGTGAGGGGAGAGGAGAGTGAGGGGAGAGGAGAGCGAGGGGAGAGAGGGAGGGGAGGGCAGGGAAGAGTAAGGGAAGGGGAGAGTGAGGAGAGCGAGGAGGGGAGCGGGGAGGGGAGAGTGGTGGGAGGGATGCTGGGGGAGGGAAGGGGAGTGGGGAGGGGAGAGGGGTGGGAAGAGGGGAGGAAAGAGGGGAGAGGAGAGGGGAGAGGAGAGTGAGGGGAGAGGAGTGTGAGGGGAGAGAATGTGAGGGGAGAGGAGTGTGAGGGGAGAGGAGAGTCAGGGGAGAAGAATGTGAGGGAAGAGTAGAGTGAGGGGAGAGGAGAGTGGGGGAAGGGGAGAGTGAGGGGAGAGGAGAGTGAGGGGAGAGGAGAGGGAGGGGAGAGGACTGTGAGGGGACAGGAGAGTGAGGGGAGGGGAGAGGAGAGTCAGGGGAGAGGAGAGTCAGGGGAGAGGAGAGTGAGGGCAGGGGTGTGTGAAGGGAGGGGAGGGGAGAGGAGTGTGAATGGAGGGGAGAGTCAGGGGACAGGAGAGTGAGGGGAGAGGAGAGTGAGGGGAGAGGAGAGTGAGGGGAGAGGAGTGTGAGGGGAGAGGAGAGTGAGGGGAGAGGAGTGTGAGGGGAGAGGAGAGTGAGGGGAGAGGAGTGTGAGGGGAGAGGAGTATGAGGGGAGAGGAGAGTGAGAGGAGAGTGAGGGAAGAGGAGAGTGAAGGGAGAGGAGAGTCAGGGGAGAGGAGAGTGAGGGGAGAGGAGGGGGAGGGCAGAGGAGAGTGAGGGGAGAGGAGAGTGAGGGGAGAGGAGTATGAGGGGAGAGGAGAGTGAAGGGAGAGGAGTGGGAGAGGGAGGGGAGAGGGAGGGGAGAGGGAGGGGAGAGGAGGGGGAGAGGGAGAGGGAGGGGAGAGGAGGGGGAGAGGGAGAGGGAGGGGAGAGGAGAGTGAGGGGAGAGGAGTGGGAGGGGAGAGGAGTGTGAGGGGAGAGGAGTGTGAGGGGAGAGGAGAGTGAAGGGAGAGGAGAGTGAGAGGAGAGTGAGGGGAGAGGAGTGGGAGGGGAGAGGAGTGGGAGGGGAGAGGAGAGTGAGGGGAGAGGAGAGTGAGGGGAGAGGAGAGTGAGGGGAGAGGAGAGTGAGGGGAGAGGGAGGGGAGAGGAGAGTGAGGGGAGAGAACTGTGAGGGGAGAGGAGAGTGAGGGGAGAGTGAGGGGAGGGGGAGGGGAGAGGAGTGGGAGAGGGAGGGGAGAGGGAGGGGTATGGAGAGAGCAAAAGAGAATGCCATAGACAAAGGTATACAGAGAAGGAAATGCAGAGAGAGAGAGAGAGAGACAAAAAGGGAGGAAAATGAAAAAGGAAGAAATGAAAAAATGAAGAAAGGAGTGTGAAATGAGATGATAGAGTCAGAGAGAAGGGTATGGCATGAGTACAATCTCACCAACCCTTAATCTCCGCTGTGTCATGGCACAGCGTTATTGAGTTTAGTCAAAAAGGCAAGTGCGCAAGTGCACAGTCACAGCCACATCCTGATGTCCGACAGCATTGTACACTGCCATGCATCATGGAGAGTTCCCTCTCCAAGCTCCCCCCTCTCCTTCCAAAATAAAACTCTGTCAGACAGCCCTGCATCCACCCCCCACCCCGTGCTCCCTCCCTGTGCCCCCCCACCCCCGTGCTCCCTCCCTGTGCTCCCCCCCACCCCCGTGCTCCCTCCCTGTGCTACCCCCACCCCTGTGCTCCCTACCTGCGCTCCCCCACCCCCATGCTCCCTCTCTATGCTCCCCCCACCCCTGTGCTCCCCCCCCCCCACCCTCATGCTCCCTCCCTGTGCTCCCCCCACCCCTGTGCTCCCCCCCCCACCCTCATGCTCCCTCCCTGTGCTCCCCCCCACCCCCGTGCTCCCTCAAGTGTTAGCCATGTGGAAGAAAAATGTCAGCCTGTTGAAACTGATCTTTCTGGAATTCCTTTCCTTGCTCTCTCTGTCTCTCTGCCTGTCTTGCCAAAGGGTACTAAACCTCTCCCACATAGCAGGAGTAATATTCAGTCAATTGCACTTTTGTATAAATTATTTAATGTTAGGAAAGATTTAAATAGCATTTACAAACGCACTTAATACAGTAACTGATTTTGCATAATGATGTTTTATGGAGCTCTGGGGACCTCCCCTCAGAACTACACTATACTGAATAGGGAACCTGCTTTATTGGGTGAAAAATGTGCGGTTATCTCTGAATGTTGGCAACTGAGTTTCACATGTGAACCAGACACGATAGCAACATTGGTCAGCATTGACTGGGCAGCAGTGATATGAGCCCTGGCCAACCAAGGTACCAGCCCTGGGTACAGTTTGACCAGTACTGACCACCCAGCAGTGATTTCAGCCTTGGGCAGAAGTCGCACTGGCAATGGACAGCACTGGCACAGAACAACCTCCAGGACCAGGACCTCCATGTCCTCGGCAGAGTGGGAAGGGAAGTTGAAATGTTGGGCCACGGGGCGGTGTGGTTGATTGGTGCGGGTGTCCCAGAGATGTTCCCTAAAGCGCTCTGCTAGGAGGCGCCCAGTCTCCCCAAGGTAGAGGAGACTACATTGGGAGCAACGGATACAATAAATGATATTAGTGGATGTGCAGGTAAAACTGTGATGGATGTGGAAGGCTCCTTTAGGGCCTTGGATAGAGGTGAGGGAGGAGGTGTGAGCGCAGGTTTTACAGTTCCTGCGGTGGCAGGGGAAAGTGCCAGGATTGGAGGGTGGGTCGTAGGGGGGTGTGGACCTGACCAGGTAGTCACGGAGGGAATGGTCTTTGCGGAAGGCGGAAAGGGGTGGGGAGGGAAATATATCTCTGGTGGTGGGGTCTGTTTGGAGGTGGCGGAAATGTCGGCGGATGATTTGGTTTATGCAAAGGTTGGTAGGGTGGAAGGTGAGCACCAGGGGCGTTCTGTCCTTGTTACGGTTGGAGGGGTGGGGTCTAAGGGCGGAGGTGCAGGATGTGGACGAGATGCGTTGGAGGGCATCTTTAACCACGTGGGAAGGGAAATTGCAGTCTCTAAAGAAGGAGGCCATCTGATGTGTTCTGTGGTGGAACTGGTCCTCCTGGGAGCAGATCCGGCGGAGGCAGAGGAATTGGGAATACGGGATGGCATTTTTGCAAGAGGTAGGGTGGGAAGAGGTGTAATCCAGGTAGCTGTGGGAGTCGGTGGGTTTGTAAAAAATGTCAGTGTCAAGTTGGTCGTCATTAATGGAGATGGAGAGGTCCAGGAAGGGGAGGGAGGTGTCAGAGATGGTCCAGGTAAATTGAAGGTCAGGGTGGAATGTGTTGGTGAAGTTGATGAATTGCTCAACCTCCTCGCGGGAGCACGAGGTGGTGCCAATGCAGTCATCAATGCAGCGGAGGAAGAGGTGGGGAGTGGTGCCGGTGTAATTACGTAGCCAACAAAGAGACAGGCATAGCTGGGGCCCATACGTGTGATAGCACTGGCACTGGACAGCAGTGGCATTGGGCACCACCGGCACTGGATAACATTGGCACTGGACAACACTGGCATTGGATAGCACTGGCACTGTCAGCACAGGCATTGGACAGCACTGGCGCTGGGCACCATTAGCATTGGATAGCACTGGCATTGGACAACACAGGCACTGGATAGCACTGGCATTGATAACACTGGCACTGGACAGCATTGACATTGGACAACACAGGCACTGGATAGCACTGGCATTGGACAACACAGGCATTAAACATCACTGGCACTGGATAGCACTGGCACTGGAGATCGGAGTTACCAGACAGGAGCATTAACCTTTCTCAACAATAGAAAGAAGGTCAAAGTTCGGCCGGGATGTGGGTAGTTTAGTTACAATTAACAAAAGCACTGCTGTGTGAGAGAAGCAGCGAGGAGTTGGAAATCAGAGCTACCTGCCCTTTAGTTACCTGCACTGGGAGGTAGCTCCAATTGGAAGCCAGGTGAGGCCATGATCAGGTGTGGTCCCTCCCTGACTGTATAGGCCCACACAGAGTGCTCAGGCCCTCACCCAGCTGTGAGGGGCAACAGGAAGTAAGAGTAGGACATTCGCTCCCTCTAGTCTGCTCTGCCATTTGACTAGATTATGGCTGACCTTCGACCTCCATGTAATTTTCCCACACTGTCTCTGCATCCCTTGATGTCTCTAACAGCAAGAAATGTACCAATCACTGTCTTACACAAACTCAATGACTGAACCATCAAAGTCCTCTCGGGTAGACAATGTCAAAGATTCCAAGAAGTTTTTCATGATCCAGGACAAAGCAGCCCATTTGATTGGCAGTGCATCCACTTCCCTCCAACACAAGTGTTCAGTAGCAGCAGTGTCCACAGCACACGGACTGTAGCAACTCAGGAAGGCAACTCATCCCCACCTTCTCAATGGGCAACTAGGGATGGGCAATAAATGGTGGCCCAACCAGCAACACCCGTGACCCACAAGCAACTAAAATAAAAATTCACACCCTCTGAATGAAGAAATTCCTCCCTATCTTTCATCGAAGCTGTCTTCACCCCCCACCACCCCACTCTCCGGTTCTAAATCATCCCAGGCATCAAGCAGAGTACAAAGAGATATGTGAGAAAATGGAGAGAAGCATTTCCTGGGAAGTCTGCCCGGCTCCATCCTGCAGCTTTGGGTGTTCTACTTCAGCTCTCTCTCTTCCCGTGTGTCCCCTCCAAACTGAACACTACCCAGTGCTTGTGACCTTCCACCTCACACCAAATCCCAGATGGCATGTACCTGCTGCACTTGTCCTTCTAGGTGGAAGTGGTCGTAGGTTTGGAAGGTGCTGTCTGAGGATCTTTGGTGAAGTTCTGCAGTGCATCTTGTAGATAGTACACACTGCTGCGACTGAGCATCGGAGGGGGAGGGAATGGATGTGGTGCCAATCAAGTAAATAGGCGGCAGAATGCTCAACTCAGTGTTCAAGACTGAGGTACTTGTAGTTCTTGGGGCCAAAGGGATCAAAGGGTTTGGGGAGAAAGTGGGAACATGATCTTATCCAATGGTGGTGCTTGAAGGGCCGAATGGCCGACAACCACTCCTACTTTTCATGTTGTTTCCATTTTATTCAGATGCAGAAATGGTGGCCAACATGTTAATTTAAGAGGAGCACTGGTGGCTATCTCTCATGATCAAAAAACCTGAAATAACTGAGACAGGTCCACCCCCATTGCCCCCTTCAATGCCCCACCTTGAGCCAATACTCAGTAAAGCATCTGATTGACAGAGACTGATCAATCACGATTTCGCAAGATACTAAAGCGGACAGCCTCCTGATTGACCTTGATAAATGGCTTCTTCCCCAACCACCCCCACCCACAGACCTCCCCCTGACCTCCCGGAAAACACATTTCATTTCACGAGGCCTCACAATCTCAAAGGTTTTCCGGGAGCCAAGCCAACATGAGCCATTGTGGAATTCTGAGGCTCTCTTGTAGAATGATTGTGACAAGTGTATCCTGTTCCATGCAACCCACAGAAATATCAGTCACACTTCCAAGCGACACCGAGTTTGCACTGGTATAGCGCCTTTCACGTCCTCAAGATGTCTCTACATTCTTCAAAGTACATCTGTAGACAGTCACTAATTTAAGGGTCGACTGCTGTTATGTAGGATCTTGGGTTAAAATATTTCATTTCCCTTCAAACGACCCGTTACGTTTGAAGTGCAATGCTTTTGGCTTTGTACAACACTTGCTCATAAATCTACACCTTGTCTCCCTTCCCCTGAAGCTCATTTCTATTCCTCGATCTCTGATTGGCCACAGCCCTCCCCGCCCAGTTCCGTGTTCTAAAGGTTACTGTTCGTGTGTGGACCTCGATGGTTTCACAAGGCAGTTCACCTGTGACAGGCCTCACACAGGGCCATTCCACGCGAGACTGCACCCTGGTGGTTGGAGGACTCCCCTCCCATGCTCACATGGACAACTCACCTAGATCAATATAAAGCTCTGCCAAAGCTTTAAGTCCAGAGCATTCCACTTCCTGTTAAGATGATCAGACAGGAATTTCCTGTTGCACCTCAGTTTGATTTTCTCATTATTTTACCTGAATTCCTTCAAGTCGTCAACGTCTGTAGCCTGCTCCAATTCCAGCCACTAGCATCCTCTGGTTTTAATCCCTCGACTATTGGAAGACATGGCCCTTACCCTACGCTGGCTCTCAAGTCTGGAACACACTCTGTAAACATCTCCATCCTCCTTAAAGACAAATCATGAAGCCTACCCCTTCGACCAGGCCATCTTTCTGGTCACTGGGTGAGTGTGTCTCGGACCAGAAGACGTTATCTCAGAATAAAGGGTGACACAGTTAGGGCAGAGGTGAGGAGTAACAATTTCTCTCAGACGGTTGTGATTCTATGCAATTCTTTACAACAGAGGTTAGGACATTAAGTATATTCAAGATTGAGACATGTTTTTATTCAGTAAGGGAATCAAAGATTATGGGGAAGGGCAGGGAAGTGGAATTGAGGATTACCAGATCAGCCATGATCTCAGTGAATGATGGAGAAGGCTTGATGAGCTGAATGGTCCACCGCTGCTCCTGATGACTCCTGTTACCTTGGCCCGAAGCTCTGAAGTGACTCTGTAAACCTCTCCACCACTCTCTCCTCCTGTAAGTCCAACCTTATTTCTTTGGTCAGGCATTTGATCAGCTAATTAAATAGCTCCTCGCATGACTTGGGTTTTGTCTGGTAACGCTGCTCTGAAATGCCTTAGGTTGTTTTACTCTACTGTAGGCGTGGTACAAACACAAATTATTGTTGTTGTTGGCCATAAACTCAGCAAATCCATCACAAGGGCAGTCTCTCTAAGTCCCGAGACACAGTGTGGGAGCCATCATCCCTTTGACAAGCCAGGGATAATGGTTAGCAAAGATGTCAAAACTTCTCCCCCTCCACCTCCGATGGGTTTGTGTGTGTGTGTGTGTGTGTGTATACGTGTGTGTGTACACGTGTGTGTACAATGGGCGATGCAATCTCGGCTCATCATAACAAAAGGAGTGACAGACTTTTCACAATCATCCCATTCTCACCACTGCATTCATCCCCCTCGCCCCAACCTCCAGCATCTGAAACCCCAGCTCCAAAAGCTTGGCCTGTTGTGATATCCCTAAGACCGTTCACCGATGAACACCAGTCCCATTGCACTGTTGGTTTTCTCGCCCAGGAGAAACCTGCCCAGCCATTTTGCAGTTCACTCAAGTCTAATGGCACTGTCCATTTAGGACAGAGATGAGGAGAAACTTCTCCACCCAGAGAGTGGTGAGCCTATGGGATTCTCTGCTGCAGAAAGCAGCTGAGGACAAAACTTTAATGTTTTCAAGAAGGAGTTAGACATGGTTCTTAGAGTCAAAGCGTGAGGGAGAAAGCAGGAACATTGTACTGATGTGGACTATCAGCCATGAAAGATGGAGCAGGGCTGAATGGCCTCCTTCTGCTCAGAGTTCCCCTATTTCCAACTCCAGGGTGCAGCACAACTCCTCTTCCTTGCTGTCTATTCTTGGAAAAACTGCGACTCATTGAGAGCCACTTTCAATCCTGTCCCTCTGACATTAATGAGAAGTTCGAATCAAGTGATTCTCCCTTGAATGGGGGCTAGAAGAAACATGATATCCTGCCCATATTTGTGTCCCACACAAGGCTCCTTTCCCCACCCCATAATCATCCACCACACCATCAACACATCTTCCGTCCTGTTGTGGAACCAGAAAGGGCTTTCCCCTTCAATATTTCTAATGCTATTCACCTCAATCACATTGAGGAGGTGGACAGTGGGGGGAGCAGGATTTACTGCCCATGGTTTGGGAACTTTTCCGTAAGGCGGAAACAACCCATCGATCTTCTCCAAACTCTTTCATAATCATCATGCTGTCTTCAGCTCAAAGGAACAAGATTAATGGGGAATAAATGTTGATTTCACTCATCAACAGCCAGTGCTGTGTGTAAAGTTGACTTCCTCCTGACAAGGATTTTTGCCAAGTTCGGTAAGAATGAGCACGGGGAGACTTGGCTCGGAAGCCGCTGATAATGAAGCAGCTCTCGTGAGCCGACAGCCAGTAGGTGGGCAACATCTAGGCCTGGGCTGAGCAACATTTACACCATTAAACAAGGAAATGTACACCTCCACTCATTAACATTCAACAGCAACACCATGTCTGAGGGGGGAATCCCATCAGACAGAAGCGCAGTGTAACAGCACCGTGACTTGAAGCACTCTATACAAAGGAACCTCGATTATCTGACAAAATACTGCCTGCCCGTGTCTTCGGATAATCAAGGTTTCTCTGTACATGGAGCAGCACAGTGGCTCAGTGGTTAGCATTGCTACCTACAAAATGTCAGGGACCCAGGTTCGATTCCACCCTCAGGTGACTGTCTGTGTGGAGTGTGCAAATTCTCCCCGTGTCTGCATGGGTTTTCTCCAGGTACTCCGGCTTCTTTCCGCAGTCCAAAGATGTGCAGATTACGAGGATTGGCCATGGGAAATTGCCCATAGTGTCCAAGGATATGCAGACTAGGTAGATTAGCTATGGGAAATGTAGGATTACAGGGATGGGGTAGGTCTGAGTGAGATGTTCTTTGGAGAGCCAGGGTAGACTCAAAGGGCCGAATGGCCTGCTTCCGCACTGTAGGGATTCTATGATCAGACAGAAGCGCAGTGTAACATCACCATGACTGGAAGCACTATATAATATATATGTTTAGTGACTCACCTCCCTAAAGCCTCATAGACCCAACAAGACCAACACCCAGCCACCTGGGTGACAGATGATGTGAGTTTGCCCTAAACAGGGTATTTTACCTGATGCAGTGTTATGAAGCAGAGGTTGACTCCCCTCTGAGTACTAAAACCAAAATACACAAAGAGCATCTCGCCTCTTAATCTATAAAAGGAGTATGAAAAGTGGTTTAAATTGCTTTTCAGCAACTTCTAGTGGTTAAATAAAATAAATCCCTGACACTCACTTTAAAATCAACAAGTAACAATTTATTTATCTAACTCTAACAGTGAACAAATTAACTACACTGTTTACAAACTGAATAAATCCCTTCGAATTACTAACTATTCCCGAATAAAACAAAATTCTAATGGTATGCTGTTCCAATAAATATAAGGCCCACTCATGTAAACAAAAATACAATTTAGTCTCTCAAAATCACAGCCAGGTTACATGTCTTCCAGAAAGTTCTGTGCCTTCTCTGTCAATTCTTCTGTCAGGAAAATTAACTAGTTGTGCCGTTGGTACTGTTGTTATCTAGGTGGTGCTTTCACAGAGAGAAGGCTGTGACAACCACCAATTTTCTCTTGAGAGCTGAGGGCTGTTAGCTCCGTGGATGGCAGCTAGCTCTGGGGTCTTTGTTCAACTGCCCCCCTTCTTTTTATACCCTTGATGACATATCAATGTTTCTTACAACAGGAGCGTTCCTATGTTGTCAAAACCATCCGATTTAAATTTAATAGGTTTTTGGTATCTAAGTACCTGGTTCAAATTGATGAGCTAAATACAGAAGCCTGTTGGCTTGGTTAAAAACTGCTGCAAGGCCTGCTAACTTCTTGGCCTTTTGATATAAATGCTTCAATCCAGGCTGTGTACTTGCAAACTTTCAAGCTGCTGCCCACAGGCAACCATTTTAAATCTCTAAACACAGAAAAAGTACATGATCTTTTAAAGGGACCATGCAATGCTCTCTTCCCCCCCCCCGCCCCCCCCACCACCACCACCCCCAATGCAGTACTTTACAAACACCAAATTCTAACTTCCTGTCTCCTACTGTACAAGTAGTCTACCCAACTTTGCAACAGCAGCAACGCTCATATCACCCTTTTGTAACATATAAAACCACTATATAAAAATGCTACATTCCTCAATAATATTAAACTGCAAGGTTTTAATTATTAAGGCTACTATTAAGATTAATTCATTATTAGCTAATGAGATTGAAAGGCAAGTTGGTGATGTTGTGGTAGTGTTACTATACTAATAATCCAGAGCCTGAAATGAATGTTGCTGATCATGGGCTTGAATCCTACCCTGACATATGGTCAAATTTGAATTCAATAAGAATCTGGAATTGAAAGCTAACCTAATGGTGACTGATATAAAAACCCCATCTAGTTCATTAATGTCCTTCAGGGGAAGAAATTGGCCATCCTTACCCAGTCTGGCCTCCATGTGACTCCAGACCCACAGCAACCAGGTCGACTCTTAACTGTCCTCTGGGTAAACAGGAATGGACAATGAACACTGGCACCAACATCCCATGAACCAATAAAAATAATGTTTAAAAACTCTTCCAGTCGAGTGTCATGCTTCGAATTACCTGAGGTAAGATGGAGTACGGCGGCTTTATGCTCTCTGGTCACATGCTGTGACAGTGATGATTTCATGAACATGTCTCTTTAAGGTATGCTGACTGTGAGACACAACAGCAGGAAACATTCAACAAAGCCTGGCACCAGCCAGGGCAGCTCAAGGAGTACGGCTGACTTCAGCCT
The DNA here is from genome assembly GCF_047496795.1 of Chiloscyllium punctatum. Classification (NCBI taxonomy): domain Eukaryota; kingdom Metazoa; phylum Chordata; class Chondrichthyes; order Orectolobiformes; family Hemiscylliidae; genus Chiloscyllium; species Chiloscyllium punctatum. The sequence goes on along the minus strand of NC_092757.1, from coordinate 84,933,605 downwards.
CAGACATCCCCCTCCGCCCAGGAGCACCCCAATAGTTGCCACATCTCCCATCTGCAGCACTGACTGCAGCAACGGCAACAGCACTTTCCAAGCTTGGAACCTCTTCGTCGCCAAGGAAGGCAAGAATAGCAAGGTTCGCCAGATGATTAGATCCACTGATTTACACTAATGCATGGTCCTCCGCAGAAGTGTCAATAATTTCCTGACCAAACCCCACTGTAGCTTCCTGAACACTGCAGAACTGCAGGAGAGGGGAACCTCGATTAGCGGGCATCTGATATCCGGACAAGATAGCAAGGTCCCAAAGCTTGGGTAAACTCTGTGATCTGGCTTTCGATTATCCAGACAAAATACCCTGCCCGTGACATTCAGATAATTGAGGTTCCTCTGTATGTCAGTCGCACTGTCAGTGAACAATAAGCAAAATAAACTTTAAAATTACACTGGGTTCTCCTTGAAATCAGGTGATCAAAAATGTAGCAAGTTGGAGTTTTGAAGGAAGTCAAGCAAGTAGCCATTTTACTGTCTCTCTCAATAGCCGAGCATTGAGAATTCAATAGATGCTTCATTTAGCAGCACATCAAACAAATACCAGCTTTGAAGTTCAGCTCTAATCCTCCTCCTTAGACAGTGCTGGCGGAAACAGCGAGATGATTAAAGCTTAAGAATTGCACAGCCCAGACCAGCACAGTCCTTTAATCAACTGAACACCTACCCACCCCCACTCCTCCACCCATTCCCAACATACAGGCACGCACTGGCCTGCACAAACACTCACCCAGGAGTGCACACACAAATGCACATGCACGCTTACACATGCATGCAGACGTGAGTGGGCACACATGTCAGACCAGGGGGTCAGGTTACGCTGAAGCCAGACCACGGATCTGCTCACAGAAGTCAATGCAAAGGCTAAGAAACATGTAGAATACATACGGGTAATAAGCAGCTGCAGCCCAGAGTTGTGGATCAATGCTTTTACCTCTGGATGCAAGTTCCTACCAGACAGATGGAATGAAAGTCCCCTCTCCACCTGGGTCATTACTGGCTATGAGAGAACCAAATCTGACTCATCTCCTCCCAACAAGAACAAAAGCATCAATTGTGTGTGATTCAACACCCACTGGGCAATCCTAGATGGACAGGGATTAAGAACATCGTAAATAGCAGCAGAGTTACTTTGCGGAAGATGGAAGTGATGGACATGGAGCATGGAGGAAAGGGTCAATCTGACTCAGTTATGGTACATTGCGCCAGTGTCCCGATGCAAGACTTCGGTAAAACAGACCCTGAATGCAGAACTACCTCAGCAATGAAGAGACATAAAAGTAAGAAAACTTAACGCAGAAGGGTGATAATTAAAAATAGATGAGGAAAACTCACAAAGTCCAACGCAAAAGGGCACAAAAACAACTGCAGAGCTAATAAATAAACTAATTGGCACAAGGAGTACTTGCCTTGAGTTTTGAGGTTTAGTCTGTCGACAAACAGGCATCCCAGCCAGGTTTCAAGTGCTCACTAGTCTGATCTCATCCTCACAGAGCAAGTCCTTCGGATTCACATTAAAGTGGAGGTTTAGGTAATAAACCAGCCTGACACTAAGAGGGTCTCTGAGAAAATCTGACCACTCCACCCCCTCCCCAACACACAGGACACCAAGCGCCTGGATCATTCTATACTTGTTTGCATTAACATTTCAGGTACATTGATGTCTAACAGCCTCAAACTAGGTGGTGACAGTTTTGCTGTGGGGAAAGGCACTTAGAGCATCATACAATCTCTACAGTGCAGATAAATGCCATTCAGCCCATCCAGGCTGCATCGACCCTCCGGACAGCGTCTCACCCAGAGCCACCCCATAATGGCCAATCCAGCTAGCCTGCACATCGTTGGGACTGTGGGAGGAAACCAGTGCATCCAAAGGTAACCCGAGCACCCGGAGGAAACCCACGCAGACACAGGGAAAATGTGCGAACTCCACACAGACAGTCGCCTGAGGCTGGAATCAAACCGGGCTTCCTGGCGCTGTGAGGCTGCAGTGTTAACCACTGAGCCACTGTGCCACCCTAACACCTGCCAGCCATAGTACACCAAGAGGCTGGCAACTGGGAAAACATACAGAAGCTGTGTATGACACAGAATGATTCCTGAGAGTAATAAGCAAACTTGTGAATGTAGGGAGTAACATACAGCATCAAAGAAGCTAATTTGGTTCCACACCTTACATAATGTCAACTTTATAAACGGTCATGAAATGTACTTTGATGAATGTTATGAATTATATATACTTGTTGGAATAAAATCAGTCACGGGACTGCCCTGTCCTTTAGAAGCTGGTGCAAGGTGTGCTCATATTAAAAGGGAGGTGGGGGACCCAGCAGTTGACAGCAGTTTCTAGGAGTTTATTGATTATCCCAAGAGCTGTGATCCAGGAGGGGGGGCACTGCCAGATCCAAGCCAGTCTGTGAAACAGAAACCAAGCCACCTATTTTTGTGGATAGAGTTTATTGACTATTTAGTCTTACTGCTCCTTTCACTTGTTCCGATCTTGCTTTTCCCATTTGTAGATATTTTCTGAACAGTCTGTTTAAAGAACTTACTACACAATTCTAAGACAGATGGGAGTGAACCCTGGCTCAGAGGTGGTGACACTACAGCTGGACCACAAGAGCCCTGGCATGTCCCCCATTTATATCTACCCAATAAACAATTTGCTTCATGACATGCTTTATGATAAAGCATGTGGATATTGGTCAAAGTGTATCAAATAGAAGTGATGGTGGCCCTGTTTAAAACACTAGTGAAGCCACAACTAATGCACAAGATACAGTCCTGATTATCTACATAACACAAAGGATCTGCTTCACATAGAGGGGCTACAGAGGTTATTGACAAGGATGTTACCAAGACTGGAGCATCTTGGCTCTGAGAAAAGATTAGACAGGCTCGAGACAAAAAGAATGCAGGAAGCACAGTGAAGATTGACTGAGGTATAAAAAAACCCATGAGGGGCTCAGATAGAGGACATTATAAGGAATTATTTCCTTCAGCAAAGTGATCATTAGCTAATGGGCGGGGTTCCAAGTAACAGAGAAAGACTAGCGTTCCCAAGAAACTTTTCAGTGTTTCCAAACAAAATTATTCCCGGTAACGGGACAATGTTTACAATGGGGGAAGGGGTCTCTGGAAATGGGACAATGTTTACAATGGCGGAGTGTCTGGAAATGGGACAGTGTTTACAATGGGGGAGGGGAGTGTCTGGGAATGGGACGGTGTTTACAATGGGGGAGGGGAGTGTCTGGGAATGGGACGGTGTTTACAATGGGGGAGGGGAGTGTCTGGGAATGGGACAATGTTTACAATGGAGGAGGGGGGTGTCTGGGAATGGGACAGTGTTTACAATGGGGTAGGGGAGTGTCTGGGAATGGGGCAGTGTTTACAATGGGGTAGGGGAGTGTCTGGGAATGGGGCAGTGTTTACTGTGGGGGAGGGGAGTGTCTGGGAATGGGACAATGTTTACAATGGAGGAGGGGGGTGTCTGGGAATGGGACAATGTTTACAATGGGGGAGTGTCTGGGAATGGGGCAGTGTTTACAATGGGGGAGGGGGGTGTCTGGGAATGGGACAGTGTTTACAGTGGGGGAGGGAAGTGTCTGGGAATGGGACAGTGTTTACAATGGGGGAGGGGGAGTGTCTGGGAAAGGGACAGTATTTACAATGGGGGAGGGGTCTCTGGGAATGGGGCAGTATTTACAATGGGGTAGGGGAGTGTCTGAGAATGGGACAGTGTTTACAATGGGGGAGGGGAGTGTCTGGGAATGGGACAGTGTTTACAATGGGAGAGGGGGGAGTGTCTGGGAAAGGGACAGTATTTACAATGGGGGAGGGGGTCTCTGGGAATGGGGCAGTATTTACAATGGGGTAGGGGAGTGTCTGAGAATGGGACAGTGTTTACAATGGGGGAAGGAAGTGTCTGGGAATAGGACGGTGTTTACAATGGGGGAGGGGGAGTGTCTGGGAATGGGACAGTGTTTACAATGGGGGAGGGAAGTGTCTGGGAATGGGACAGTGTTTACAATGGGGGAGGGGAGTGTCTGAGAATGGGACGGTGTTTACAATGGGGGAAGGAAGTGTCTGGGAATAGGACGGTGTTTACAATGGGGGAGGGGAGTGTCTGGGAATGGGACAGTATTTACAATGGGGGAGGGGGGAGTATCTGGGAATGGGACAGTATTTACAATGGGGGAGGGGGGAGTGTCTGGGAATGGGACAATATTTACAATGGGGGAGGGGGTCTCTGGGAATGGGACAGTGTTTACAATGGGGTAGGGGAGTGTCTGGGAATGGGACAGTGTTTACAGTGGGGGAGGGGAGTGTCTGGGAATGGGACAGTATTTACAATGGGGGAGGGTGGTGTCTGGGAAGGGGGCAGTGTTTACAATGGGGTAGGGGAGTGTCTGGGAATGGGACAGTGTTTACAATGGGGATGGGGAGTGTCTGGGAATGGGACAGTATTTACAATGGGGGAGGGTGGTGTCTGGGAAGGGGGCAGTGTTTACAATGGGGTAGGGGAGTGTCTGGGAATGGGACAGTGTTTACAATGGGGGAGGGGAGTGTCTGGGAATGGGACAGTATTTACAATGGGGGAGGGTGGTGTCTGGGAAGGGGGCAGTGTTTACAATGGGGTAGGGGAGTGTCTGGGAATGGGACAGTGTTTACAGTGGGGGAGGGGAGTGTCTGGGAATGGGACAGTATTTACAATGGGGGAGGGTGGTGTCTGGGAAGGGGCAGTGTTTACAATGGGGTAGGGGAGTGTCTGGGAATGGGACAGTGTTTACTGTGGGGGAGGGGGGGTCTCTGGAAATGGGACAGTGTTTACTGTGGGGGAGGGGGGTCTCTGGGAAGGGGGCAGTGTTTACTGTGAGGGACAGGGGGTTTTCTGGGAATGGGTCTGTGAGAATACCTCTCAAACAGAAATGTCTGTCGAACAGTTTTGGAAGAAACAAACGAAGTGGTAGACAATCAGAGAGACCAAGAGGCCAGTAAATGGCCTGTGGGCCAAAGGCCAACCTGAATTTTAGAGTTTAGTCACAGAGATGGATTTGTGCAGCACTCTACCCACGTGCACATCAGCCTCTCAGGAGTGTGTGTGTGTGTGTCTGTAGGTGGGGAGGGGTGTAGGTGGTCTTTGACCCTCTGCTTTCTGACTCAGATGAAACGGTTTGCAACAGACACAGAGGCTGCAAGGGGCTACTGTGTTGTTGCTCAACATCGGCCCAGGACTTGGGCCCCAGAGCCCATCGCCAAATCCCAACAAAAGCTTCTCCTGTTTCTCTGGATCACAGTCAGTTAAACAGGCCAACTTTTACACTGCAATAACACGCCTGGCCTGGTGTCAGGCTGGATTTGTTGGCTCTTTCTCCCCTACACCTCATTTTTAAAAATGCAGAGGCAAAGACGAGGCAGATTTGTTTGTGTGTGGGGGGGGGGGGGGGGGTGGTTTATAAAGTGGGGGCGCGCTGCCTCAGCTGGGCAAATACGCCAGTCTGTCCTGTCTAAGTCCAGCTGAAAACAAAATATGAGAAGCAGTTGTGTGTGAAGAGCAGAGCAGAGAGCCCAACGCTGGTCTCGGGCAGGTAAAAATACACCCTTGAAATATCGTTAAATAATTGGCAGCGAGGAAGGGAGGGGAAGGGAGGCGGGAGGCAGTTTATTTATTGAGCATGATGGAACCTTGTAAAACTCAGCTCACCCACAGGAGGAAGATTGTACGGAGAGTCATTCCAGGACAAGAGTAACTTCATTTACATGGAGCTATTTATACAAAAGATGGCGTCTGCTATTTTTAATGCCTCGGCCTGGTTTAAAGGGTTGTGGAAGGGTACCAGGGTACAGTATTCCCACAAAGAAACACTTTCTGGATGTGGGAGAGCTGCCAGCTAAGCTCAGCTTCAGAATTTAATCAACATCCTCTGGGTCCAAGGAGGTAAATTGACCTCACCGTGATTTCATTGGAGATGTTGATGCAAGGAGATGTTTATTACAGAGTTGCTCATGCAAGGCGGGCTGGTGTACGTCCTGGTAACTAACAAACCTCTTATATAACAGCACTTATATTGACAAAACAACATACAAAACAAGCAGGAGTAAGCCGTTCGGTCCCTCAATCCTGCTGTGCTGTTCAACCAGTTTATGGCTATCTGTTACCTGAATGGCACTTTCCGCATGTCCCATCATGTCACTAGTATCTAAACATAATCAACAATGGAGACTGCAGTCTGCCTTCTGTCCTTGATAATTCCAAAGATTCTGCACTAAGTGACAACAATTTCTCCTAAAAGGCCTACCCCTTGTTCTGAGGCCACACAGAACCGCTGAAGCAGTAAAAATGACACAAAGGAGTCTGATAAAACAAGTATGGTCAAGACCAGTAGGATTCGAGGAGCATCTTGAAGAGTAAAGAGAGATGGAGAGGTGGAGAGTCTCAGAGAGGGAATTCTAGAGTCTGCAGCCTAGTCAACCAAAACACATGGCCACCAATGATGGAGCAATTAAAATTAGGGCTTCTCGAGAGACTCGAATTAGAGCAAGACAAATCTTAAAGCATTTACATACATAGAACTATAGAAAATAGGAGCAGGCCATTCAGCCTTTCAAACTTATTCCACCAATCAATATAACCATAGATGATCATCCAACTCAGTACCCTGTTTCCACATTCTCCCCAAACCCTTTGATCCCTTTAGCTCTAAGAATTGTACCTAACTCCTTCTTCAAAACATTCAATGTTTGGCCTTGGCTGCTTGCCGCAGCAGAGAACTCCACAGGCTCACCACTCTCTGGGTAAAGACATTTCTCCTCATCTCAGTTCTGTACCGGAAGATTCTATGATTCTGACACACCTAAAAGGCCAACTCCACATCCTTAGACTGTGACTCCCTGGTCATAAGCAACCATCATTGTCTATTAGATAATGGGGCTGCAAGTGATGACAGAGACACGGAGGGAAGTGAAAACAAAAATTAAAATCTGAAAATCAAGGTTTAACAATAAAATAATGGAGGTCAGTGAGCAGAGGGCTGACTGGGAGCAGAAGTGGGGTGTGATTCCCCAAGTTGTAATCAAACTCTGGGTATGGGCGTGTTCAGTGACAGCTAACTCTCTGCCCCAAACAATGTGAAAGCTCACAGGATAGAGATCCAATCAACTGATCCAAAGTTAATTGGCAAGTTTCTTGGCCAATCACAGGCTTCAAAAGTGTACTCTCACCTTGCACAGGCTGCTGAACTTCAGGTCTGAAAGACTGTGCTTGCGGCCTGGTCTTCAGGAGACCCAATGGTGTGAAACTATTTCTTTTTCTTTTGTTATTTGTGGGTAGGTTTTGGGGTGGAGGAAGAATCAGCAGGTTGGAGGTAAGGCCAGAGAGGTTTATTTTATCAGCTAGCCCCTTGTCCTGCTCATCCATGCCTGACTGACCCCAAGTTGGGACAAGTGGAGGCCCCTTCTACAAACCTGGTTAATTGTGCGCAGTTTTGGGCCCTATATCTCAGGATGTACTGGCCCTGGAACGGGTTCAGAGGAGGTTCATGAAAATGGTCTCAGGAATGAAAAGCTTAACATATGAGGAATGTTTTGAAGACTCTGGGTTTATATTTGATGAAGTTAAGAAGGATGGGGGACGGATCTAAGTGAAACATCCAGATTACTGAATGGCTTGGACAGAGTGAATGTTGGAAAGATGTTTCCATTAGTAGGAGAGACTAGGACCTGAGGGTAAAGCCTGCGAGTGAAGGGAAGACCTTTTAATACGGATTCAAGGAGAAACTTCTTCAGCCAGAGAGTGGTGAATCTATGGAATTCACTGTCACAGAAGGCTGTGGAGGCCAGGTCATTGTGTATATTTAAGACTGAGATAGATAGGTTCTTGAGGATCAAGGGTTACAGGGAGAAAGCAGGAGAATGGGGTTGAAAAACTTATCCGCCATGATTGAATGACAGAGCAGACTCGATGAACTGAATGGCCTAATTTCTGCCCCTATGTCTTATGGTCTTAGTTAGCCAGAAAACCAGCCACTATCTTGCCTGCCAGAGAGACAGATAATCAGGCCTGGAGAAGGTGAGGCCCTTAGGTGGCCATTAAATGACAACTTAAGAGTCTTTCTACTTGGTCCAGGAAGCAAAGTGGCATAGTGGTTAGCACTGCTGCCTCACATTGCCGGTGCCAGTTCAATTCCCGCCTCGGGCGACTGACTGTGTGGAGTTTGCACATTCTCCCCGTGTCTGCGTGGGTTTCCTCCGGGTGCTCCGGTTTCCTCCCACAATCCAAAAAAAACGTGCAGTTCAGGTGAACTGGCTATGTTAAATTGCCTATAGTGTTAGGTGAAGGGGTAAATGTAGGGAAATGGGTCTGGGTGGGTTGTTCTTCAGAGGAAGGGTCGTTGTGGACTTGTTGGGCCGAAGGGCCTGTTTCCACATTGTAAGTAATCTAATCTAATCTAAAAGCCTGGATTCAAGTCTTACCCACTCCAGATGTGTATCATAACATCAGTGTAAAGGTTGATTAGAAAATATCTAACATTGTTCTTTATGACATTGGAATATGGAAACTATTGGCCTTGACAGAAGGGTCAGTAAGAAGAAGGTTAGATCAAGAAGTCAGACTTTTGTGGCACAATGGTAGTGTCTCTACCTCTGGGCCAGGGTTCGAGTTCCAATTACTCCAGAGGTGTAATTGTATCACTGATCAATATGTGAGACTGTCTATTGTATTTTAAAAAGATAGAATAAATAAACTCCAGCCACAGAGAAAGGTGGCTTGGTTTTCTGGGGGAAAAAACAGTCTTTCTACTGGTCAGTTGAGGAGGTCCTCAGGGGAGCTTCTCACCCAGCATGTGAGAGCAGATTAGCATCAAGATGATGAGTATCTCTCTAGGGCCAACTCACCCAATTATTTACCCTTCCTACCCAAGGAAGGGAAAATTGCACTCTTGATGTGACAGGGCAGCAAAGTTTTGGATGACCTCAAATTCAACCTTCCTCAACCCAATCCCACTCAATGCTCCATTTGTATTATTATGTTTTTGAATTAGCCAGTACTGAACGACACTTTCCACTGCTCAGCTCAATGCGCAAGACCAATTAAATCCTCTCAGAGGCCCTAATTCTCTGGTCACAATTCCCCCCACCTCCACCACCAGCAGCATCACCACCGTTTTGGTCGGCATTACCTTGGAAATTAGCCATGTTCCACCAAAATGTACGACAAAAGCAGAAAGGCTCTCAAGCGCAGAAAAGTGAACAGACCTGCTGTTACCCGGTAAAGCATATCCACTTCCAGTCAGCTGGGGCCCTCAGAGTGCTTGGTGACCATTGTAAGCTCAGTTGGCTGGTTTGCAATGCAGTGTGACACCAACAGTGTGGGTTCGATTCCCACACTGGCTGGGGTTACTGTGAAGGTCCCACCTTCTCAACCTCTCCCCTGGCCTGAGGTACAGTGACCCTATGGTCAAACCACCACCACTCATCTCTCTCTCTCTCTCTCTCTCTCTCTCTCTCTCTCTCTCTCTCTCTCTCTCAAGAGATAGCAGCCCTATCGCCCTCTGGGACTATGTCTGCTTTACTTTTACATACCTCCTCCCACATGTCAGGCAATGTGATGACAAAGGGATAGTACTGTCTACTGCTGACAGTGTTACCAGGCAAACCTCTCAACAAAGGTTCACTAGGATGCATTGCGAATCCCTCAGTCTTTTGCTCACATACACACACACACCCCACTGGTGCAAACATCACCATAGGGTAGAAGACCAGGTCTTCAGAACACTTGACATTAAAGCATTGACTGTGAAAATAAATCTATTTAAATTTAATGAGTGCTCCTAGTTTGAGGTGACAAATGAAAATAAAAATGCTCATCCACTTTTGCTGAAAAATGAGACGAAAAATAAAATGACCCCTGGCTAAAACTAATTGCGTTGAGATAGCATCATCATTGTTGTAGTAATAACCTCTCCACCCTCATACTAATTAGATTCAGCATTTAGTACTCAGGTTCTTGCGGTTCTTAATACTCTACTTTGTTATTCATCAGTATTTGAGAATGTCATCCTACCCCAGGGAGCTGAAACAAAGTGATGGGTTTTCATAGACACTACCTTGAGCCTGTTAGCCTGGACCCTGCACAACTCAGGCCCCAGCACCAGCAGGAACCCAGCTCCCTCACATTAACAATCCCACTGAGCATCACACCACCAGAACTACAGACTCTGCCCTACAGCACCAACAGGAACCCAGCTCCCTTACATTAACAATCCCACTGAGCATCACACCACCAGAACTACAGACTCTGCCCTACAGCACCAACAGGAACCCAGCTCCCTTACATTAACAATCCCACTGAGCATCACACCACCAGAACTACAGACTCTGCCCTACAGCACCAGCAGGAACCCAGCTCCCTCACATTAACATTCCCACTGAGCATCACACCACCAGAACTACAGGCTCCTCCCTACACACCCACCAAATTCAAACTGTGTCAGAGAAAGGATCTGCTGTGAGGTCAGGGATCTGCTGCAAGGGTGGGGATCCACTGTGAGGATGGGGATCCACCGTTGAGCTGGGCATCTGCCAAGATGGCAGGGATCCACTGAGAGGCTTGGGATCTACCATGAGGGTTGGGATCCACTGTGACAGTTAGGATCTGTGTACCCGTGAATTACGAGAAAGAGAGGAAAATTAGAGAGAAGAGAAAGAAGACCGAATGCCCACAGAACCTGTCATAACCTCGGGACATCCCAGAGTGTATGCACAGCTGTAGTGTAAGAAAGTCCGTAGCCCATCTTCACACAGCAAGATCCCAGTGAGAGCTCAGCAATGGGGGAAAGAATTTCAAGCCTCTTCAGCAACTCAGTGAGATTTTGGCTGGTCCCTTTATCCCTCGCTAATCTTCGATTATCAACAATCTTAACAATCGCAGCTTTGAAATTGACAAATCAATCCAGCATCAATTGCTATTTGCTGTTGGTAGATCCTGTGGGTAGAGAAGCTTCCTCTGATTTCACTCCGGAGGGGTCTAGATCAGATTCTTCAACTCTGTACCCAGGTCCTAAACCCTTCAATCAATGTAAACAGTTTATCCTGTTTTACACTACCGTGTTGTCCAAAATACCTTGAAAACTTTGATCAAGCCAGCCCTTAGCCCTCTAGGATTCCAAGAATAAAAATATTTTTTTAAAACACTAAAATAAATAAAATGCAGTAATGCGCAGATCATTTTCACGTGATGTTGGTTGAGGGATTCACATTGCTTGTGACATGGGGCGGGGGGGATGTCTCATAGTAATTGATAAAACCGCACCATCTCAAACAAAAGACAACATCTCACCAATGCAGTACTCCGTTAGTACCAGCACAGTCAGTCTGCATTATAAGATAGAGAGTGTGTTGCTGGAAAAGCACAGCAGGTCAGGCAGCATTCAAGGAGCAGGAAAATCGCTGGAGCCCTTCATCAGGAATGAGGCAGGGAGACTCGGGGGTGGAGAGATAAATGGGAGAAGGTAGCTGAGAGACCGTCTCCTGAATTATAAGATACTTAAGTGGGACCTTAATCTGTGATTCAAAAGCGTGACTGCTATCCATTGAGCCACAGTTGATTCCTGATGGTACGGTTGGTTAAATGATAAATGAATGAGGAGCTGTGTTGGCGTCATTGCAATTAAACTGGAACCCCAAACTGTCCGAGGAGCTGAACCAGTGAGACACTGTAGCTCCAATAAAACAAAGGACTGTGCATGCTGGAAATTAGAAATAAAAAACAGGAATTGCTGGAGTAACTCTGGCAGCATCTCTGGAGAGAGAAACACAGTTAATGTTTCGAGTCCAGTTGCCCTTCTTTAGAATAATCTAGCTCACCAGCTGAGCACTATCGGTGAGTCAATTAGTGCCCACTCAGCCCAGAGAGAGCAGTCCCTAACCTCAGTTTAAACACTCATTGCTGGTTGAAACTGAGGAACGACTGCAGGAGCAAAGAAGAGATGGGGCAAACCTGTGCTTTTGTCTGGTGTCTGCAATCCAGGGACTTTTTCAGAAGTGTGTGTACTCAAGATGTTGGGTAAAGGACATGGTTGGGTCAGGCTGTTAATGTACACCCTTGTTAATGCCAGCACTCTCACAGTGAAAGGATTGTTTCATGGCTAGCTGGGACATAACCTGGTGCACAAATGGAAGTTTCACATGAGCCAAGCCTCCAAGGTCAGGCAGAAGAAAATAGAGGGAGTGAGGCATGCAGATAATTTATCAAAAAAGGATGTATTGTGTGCGGCTTTGGTCTCCTTATTTGAGGAAGGATGTTCTTGCTAGAGAGGCAGTATTGCAAAGATTTACCACATTTGATTCCTGGGATGGTTGGACAAACATATAAGGAGAGATTGAGTTAGTTAGGATTGTATTCACTTGAGTTCAGATGAATATGGGGGGGTTTTCAGAGACCTATAAAATTCTAGCAGGGCTGGACAAGAAGGTTGTTCCTGATGGTGGGGGAGTCCAGAACTAGGGGTCATAGTTTAAGGTTAAGGGGTCAACCTACCAGCACAGAGATGAGAAATGTTTTCACCCAGAGAGTGGGGAAGCTGTGGAATTCACTGCTGCAGGAAGTGGTTGAGGCCAAACCTTTGTGTGTTTTCACGATGGAAGTAGATATAGTTCTTGTGAGGGGAGAGCGGGATTATGGTGCTGAGTTCGATAATCAGCCATGATTATATTGAATGGCATAGCAGACTTGAGGGGTCGGATGGCCTACTCCTGCTCCTACCTTCTATGTCTCTATCTATGTTTAAACATATATTTAATGATTCGTGATCAAAGCAGTCTTAGTTCTACAATCAGATCCCCTTAGAATTAGAGACGGTCATTAAACCTTTTGAATCTCAATGGTAGAGTTTTAGTTACTAATGACATCAAGGGTTATGGGTTCGCACAGAAATATGACAATGAGGTAAGATGATCAACCATGATCTAGAATGGAAGAGCAGACTTGAAGGCCTGAATAGACTACTCCTGCTCCTGTGTTCCAACATAAAAGCTTTTTTATTTATTCACGGGATGATGGTATCACGGCTGGGCCAGCATTTATTGTCCAGAGGGCAATTAAGACTCAACCATGTCTCTGTAGATCTGGAGTTACCTACCAGCCAGACTAGGTAGGGACAGTAGATTCCCTTCCCTAAACTGAACGAATCAGTTTTTATGATAATCAGTTTACATGATCACCACTGGGCTAGCTTTTCAATTACACTTCTGTTTTAATTGAAATCAAATTTCTGCAGGTACTACAACGGGATTTAAACCAACATCCTCCAGGATGTTGGCCTGGAGTTCTGAATTGACAGGTCAGTGACATTACCACTACACAACCACCTTCCCCATTAGAGATCTAGTGGACAGTAGTCCTGTGACAGTCGTACAGGGAAGGCACACTGCAATAAGTAGACTGGGCACAGCAAACCGAAACAAGACAGAACATTGCACCCCATCTCTGTAACCTCCTGTAGCTCTACAACCCTCTCAGATATCTGTCCTCCTACAATTCCAGCTTTTCCTTCACCACCGATAGTCTTGCCAGCTATAGCCCAAGCCTCAAGCATTGGAATCTTCTCCCTGAACATCTGCAACTTTATCTCCTCCTTTAGGAGTACCTCAAGACCCATCTTTTTAACCTGTCTGAATTATCACCTTATTTGAGTTTTGTCTGATCATGTTCCTGTAAAGGAGTTTGGATGTTTAATACATGTTAAGAGCACTACATAAATGTAGTTGTTATTGCTATGGCGCCCTTCAATTTATAATGGCAATCATCTATGTTAACTGATCAGACTGTAAATCCACACCCTGCCTTTGGTGCTGCAGCGCCTTTACTGGCAGAAGGATGTAATTACACTGTGACATGTTTACATAGACTATTCACATTATTAACATGGACAATGCAAGATTGGTAATAGGTTATTACCAATAAGTTATTGGTAAAGAAATCAACTGTACAAGCAAGCTCAGAATCCCTACAGTGTGGGAGAAGGCCAATCAGCCCATTGAGTCCACACTGACCCCTGCAAACAGCATCCCACCCAGATCCACCTCTACCCTGCTCCTGTAACCCTACATTTACTACAGCTAACCCACCTAGTCTGGACACTAGGGGCAATTTAACATGGTCAATCCACCTAACCTGCACCCACAGGAGAATGTAGAAACTCCACGTAGACAGTCACCCGAGGCTAGAATCGAACCTGGGACACTGGTGCTGTGAGGCAGCAGTGCTAACCACTGAGCCACCGTGCCACCCGTTTCCGTGAAAAGAAAAGCAGGTTTAGCAAAATATTGAGAAGGCAGGATGAGATCAAATAGTTTGAGCTGTTTTGAGACTTTTCCCAATCCAAAAACATTTTATTTTTGCATATGGTCACCTCCATTTTGTGACTGTGTAACCACTACCACATTCACGTTCCTGAGGTGACGTGACCTCAAGGTTAGAACCACTCCTTCAACCCCCACGTCAAACAGGAAGCTCTCTTGCTCAAGCCTTTTGCCAAACAGGCTGAATCACTCCCCCTATCAATCAGCATCGTCTTCGGTTACAGAGCAGTCTGATACTTAGCTGCTGCACTCAGGAAATGACTGTTCCTTCAGAGCTCTCCACCTGTGAAGCACACAAATGGTAATTCAGTTCAGACCAATGCAGCCTCCCTCCAAAAGCCATTTCAGTCATGCCAGGAGGTCATTCAATGACATCACGTTGCAAATGCCTGGGGCTTGCCATAGAATAATTCTGATTCGTAGCAAGTATCAGAGCAACACTGATTTGTTAGACAGTGTCTAGAAAAGGGATCAGGAACAGGAAAACCTACACAACGTGTTCCGAGTCTTGCTGAAGTGACTGGCATCATTGTTCAAACTGTCTCTTATTCATCAGGACAAGAGGCAAGTTTGTCAGAATTCAAACCGTACAATGTTGAGATGCAAACAAGAAACTTATGCCTGTACAGCAACTTATCAATCAATCAGAAGAGCAATCAAGATCCCACGCTATTATATGATGAAGCAAGAGGAATGTTCCAGATGATCTGGACTCATAGAATTCCCACTGTGTGGAAAGAGGCCATTCAGCCCATTTGAGTCTGCACCAACCTTCTGAAGAGCATCCCATCCAGACCTATCCCCGTAACCCTGCATTTCCTATGGGAAACCCACCTGGCCTGCACAACCATTCCCAATGAATTACTGATGGAATGCTGTTGCTGTAGTTATACAAGCAAACACGGTGGTGAGACCCCATGAAGGAGGAACAAGGAATAAGCATTTATCTCTTTTTTTTTGGTCAAGTATGGCACGGTGGTTAGCAACGTGGATTCAATTCGGGTGGATTCAATTCGGGTGACTGTCTGTGTGGAGTTTCTATGTTCTCCCAGTGTCTGCATGAGTTTCCTCCCATCGTTGACTAGAGGACATATATTTATGGAGAGAGATTTTAAAAAGAAATAAGGGGCAAATTTTTATACACAGGGTAGTTCACCTGTGGAATGAACTTGCTGAGGAAGGGGTGGATGCGAGTACAATTACAATGTTTAAAAGACATTTGGATAAGTTTGTGATAGGAAAGGTTTGGAGGGATATGAGCCAAGCACAGGCAGGTGGGACTAGTTTAGTTTGGGATTATGTTCGACATGGACTGGTTGGACCAAACGGTCTGTTTCCATGATGTATGATTCTATGACAGCTTGTGCAGGTTAGGTGGATTAGCCGTGATAAGTTGCTGCACAGTGCCCATGGTTGTGCAAGCCAGTTAGGTTTCCCATAGGAAATTCGGGGTTACGGGAATTGGGTAGAGGGATGGGTCTGGGTGGGATGCTCTTCAGAAGGTTGGTGCAGACTCAAATGGGCTGAATGGCCTCTTTCCACACATTGGGAATTCTATGAGCCCAGATCATCTGGAACATTCCTCTTGCTTCATCATGTAATACCGTGGGATCTTTATTGTCCACCTAAACCACTGGGCTAGGCATTGAGTTTCACAGTTCAACTAAACCACTGCACCTTCATGGAAACCTGAGGTATTTCTGAAACACCACTCTCAATGATGTGCTTTCGCCATAAGTAAGTCTTCATGTCTTTGCCTCTAGCGGTAACAGACACAACTGACCAAGCCATTCGATGCTGGAATAACCACATATTCTCACTGAATCAAAATGGTCAAGCCCTCTCTTGACATTTCTGAAGACTTCCAAAGTTCCTTGGGTTAATCACAGCAATCAATAATGATACCCCTTGGAATAAAGACAACTTAACCTGGAGTCTGGACAGATGAAGTCAAGATGTGAGATTGTGTTCCTCAAAGCAAACCAAGGGATGGTGGCACAGTGGTTAGCACTGCTGCCTTACAGCGCCAGGGACCTGGGTTCGATTCCTGCCTCGGGTGACTGTCTGTGTGGAGGTTGCGTATTCTCCCTGTGTCTGTATGGATTTCCTCCCACAATCCAAAAGATGTGCAGACCAGGTGAATTGGTTATGCTAAATTATGTTAAGGTGTATTAGTTGGGGTAAATAATAGGGTAGAGGAATGGGTCTGGTTGGGTTGCTCTTTGGAGGGCTGGTATGGATTTGTTGGGCCGAAGGGAATCTAATCAACTGATTGAGCAGATTTTCACCCTGACCCTCAGTGGAGCAAAGTTAATTTACTGCAGGTAAGGCAAGATAACCAAGTCCCTGTCATGTCTAGTTAGTAGGGATTTTGAGCTCTGCACCACTGAAACAAACACTATCTTCATATTTTTATAACCTGACATTAGATTGGATTCCCTACAGTATGGAAACAGGCCCTTCGGCCCAACAAGTCCACAATGACCCTCCAAAGAGGAGTAACCCACCCAGACCCATTCTTGTACATTTACCCCTGACTAATGCACCTAATACCATGGGCAATTTATCACATATTTGGATTGTGGGAGGAAACCAGAGCACCTAGAGGAAACCAATGAAGACACGGGGAGAATGTGCAAACTCCACACAGACAGTCGCCCAAGGCAGGAATCAAACCCGGGTCTCTGGCGCTGTGAGGTAGCAGTGCTAACCACTGAGCCATTGTGCCACCCAGTGACATCTTACACTGCTGGACAAAGCAGCAAAATACTGTAAATGCCAGAAATGTGAATTAAGTAGCAACAGGAAACTCTGATTTAGAAACTCAAGAGTCTGAAATATTAATTCTGTTTCTCGCTCCGCAAAGTTGCAAGACATGCTGAATAAATTGTTTATTTTCTTCAGAATTTAGCTGGAAACCCAATTGCTGCATTGCACTGAGCTGTAAGTCCAAGTGTAATGTTTCAACACGACAACACATAAAGGTCAAAGTAGAAGTCTGTAACTACAATAAGGATTTATTGATATGTGGCCATTAATGGGTTGGTGGATTTGACTATTTCAGGGTCACACCAACAGCATTATTGGCTCATCATGATGTTCTCTTTTCAGCTGGCCACTTTGAACCCAATGTGTCGGTGGAAAGATGGACCACGAGAGAAGCCGACTCGACTCCTTGTTGGAAGCCTAGCTCCAAATCTCATTAGCAAACTCTTGGTAACTGCACTCCAATGCTCTTCAGTTCCGAGGTTGCTGGACCTTGAATCCCAGCTTTTTCACAGCTTACATTTCTTGCAGTTATTGGACATTGACTTCAACACACACTTTCAATGTGTGAAGTAATTGACTCCTGAGAAGTGCTATAATGAAAGTGGAGGAGTTTCCATTATCATTCCAATCTGTGATCCTCTGCTGATATTGTGACAGGGTGGCGTTTAAGTGCTTTGAAAGAGAGGTTTTTTTTCTTTCTCTCTCTCTCTCTCTCTCTCTCTCTCTCTCATGTCCTCCCATTATCACACTCCATCCACAGGAATTAAAGGCTGTAAAAACTCCAACGTTCCTTTGCGAAGACTCTAATCACAAGCAGCAAGGCCCAGGCAGAAAGCGAGACGGCAGCAGTCTAGTGGTAATCTGCATTTCCTTGAATTTTCCCCACCACTGTGGGGACTTCCCGAACTGGAGATCAATACGTCTGCACACCGAATTGTGTACATGGAGCCTCACTCTGTGAGCTATTTGTCACTGGGCAAGTAATCCAGAGGCCCAGTAGAATGGTCTGGTTAAACCCAACATAGCAGCTGGTGAAGCTGGATTCAATTGGTGAAATCGAGAATTAAACGTTTGTCTCAGTAATAAAACCACTGTCATACCATTATCATAAAAACCCTAATCTGGTTCACTCATGCCCTCTAGGGAACGAAATCTGCTGTCCCTGTGTGGTCTGGCCTACATGTGAATTCAGACGCACAGCGACGAGGTTAACTCTTAACTGATCTCTTAAATGGTCAGATGTAGGGGGATGGAGGGGGATTATAGAAGGGCAGGGAGGTTAGAGGGGGATTATAGAAGAGTGGGATTGTGGAAGGGGGGATGGAGGGGAATTATGAAAGGGCGGAGATGGAGGGGGATTATGGAGGGGTGGGATTGTGGAAGGGGAATGGAGGGGGATTATGGAAGGGCAGGGGATGGAGGGGGATTGTGGAAAGGGGGGATGGAGAGGGATTATGGAAGGGCAGGGGATGGAGGGGGATTGTGGAAAGGGGGGATGGAGAGGGATTATGGAAAGGGGGATGGAGGGGGCTTGGAGGGGGATTATGGAGGGGGGATGGAGGGGGACTATGGAAGGGCAGAGGGATGGAGGGGGATTGTGGAGGGGGGATGGAGGGGGATTATGGAAGGGCAGGGGATGGAGGGGGGTTGTGGAAAGGGGGGGATGGAGGGGGATTATGGAAGGGGGGATGGAGGGGGACTATGGAAGGGCAGAGGGATGGAGGGGGATTGTGGAAGGGGGATGGAGGGGGATTATGGAAGGGCAGGGGATGGAGGGGAATTGTGGAAGGGGGATGGAGGGGGATTATGGAAGGGCAGGGGATGGAGGGGAATTGTGGAAAGGGGGATGGAGAGGGATTATGGAAGGGCAGGGGATGGAGGGGGATTATGGAGGGGGGATGGAGGGGGACTATGGAAGGGCAGAGGGATGGAGGGGGATTATGGAGGGGTGGGATTGTGGAAGGGGGATTATGGAAGGGGATGGGGAGGGGGATTGTGGAAGGGGGATGGAGGGGGATTATAGAAGGGGGATGGAGAGGGATTATGGAAGGGCAGGGGATGGAGGGGGTTTAGGGAAGGGGGATGGAAGGGGATTATGGAAGGGGGATGGAGGGTGATTGTGGAAGGGGAGATAATGGAAGGGCGGGGGATGGAGAGGGATTACGGAAGGGTGGGGGATGGAGGGGGATTGTGGAAGGGGGGATGGAGGGGGTTTAGGGAAGGGGGATTATGGAGGGGAATCATGGAAGGACGGGGGGATGGAGGGGGATTAGGGAAGGGCAGGGAGGGTGGAGGGGGATTAGGGAAGGGCAGGGAGGGTGGAGGAGGATTATGGAATGGTGGGGGATGGAGGAGGATAATGGAAGGGTACCTGGCAATTTTGAATGGGTAGCACATGCAGTGACACCCACATCCATTCAAAAAATGTGGGGAGGGGGGGAAGACAAATGGGGAGATTGTTAAGGAAATTCAATCAGCCCCCAAGTCTTCCTTGATGAGCAGTAGCACGTAGATTCTCATTGGTATCAGAGTCAGGCTAATTCACCATTCGAGTCCTCTATGAAGACCCGATAGAGAGAAAGTTCCATAATAACCATTAAAACCTAGTCCTCGGGCAATTGGTTAGATACAACATGGAGCGTAGCAACCCCAAACACTACCATCGTCGGGGTCAAGGGGAGTTGAAGGGGATCTGCTGGTGAAGGTGACATTGGACGCAGATAGAGGCTGACAGTGGAAAAGCAGGAAGAGGAGAGGACAGAGGCTAAACATAATGAAGAGCTTTCAAGATCACATTCCAATTTGGACTTTTAGAAAGTGCCGGAGTTTGTACAACTACGATCCTCTCGAGGAGTCTGCTGAGCTGGACATGACTGCAATCTAGTAAAAAAGATCAAAGACTCAGTGATTTGAAGTTCCTTACAGAGTCAGACAATATTTGTAATGTGATGTATTTGCCTCAGTGCCATGGTGAACAAGGCCGATATCTGTCACATTCTCCAGTCTAGGAAGATGGTTTGTTTGCCTGGGTGGCAAATAGAAAGGTGAGCTAAAATATCTGCCCTTGCTGATTAAGACTGAGAGCAGGTTTCCCTTTTAATAAGACTGTGAACCTTATCAAAATCAATCACAAAACAAAAGTTGTTTTCATGATAGTACATGGTGTAGGTAGCAACAAAGAAGCAGCTATTGGGATGGGGAGAGGGAGAAAGAGAGAGACAGACAGACAGACAGGAAAGATCTTTTTAGTTAGTGAGTGGTTATATCCCAGAGCTGTTAGCTGAGACAATGAATAATTTCAATAGGAAATTGGATGAACACTTGAGAGAAATTAACTTGCAGGGCTATAGCGGTAGAGCATAGCAATGGGATTGATTGGATTGCCCCACAGAGAGGCAGTATGAACTCAAAGGGCTGAATGGCTCCCTGTTGGACCATAATGTCTTTACAGCTGAGTGATTACAGTTGAAACATAGGCTTGTGTGGTCAGTAAAGCAGACAGACACTAACTCCATGTCTAACTAACTGCAGGCTTTAAGATCCTTGCATGTGTTAGGAGATAGTCCAACAGGTTTAATTGGAAGCACACTAGCTTTTTGTCACAACCACCTGATGAAGGAGCGGCGCGCCGAAAGCGAGTGTGCTTCCAATAAAACCTGTTGGACTATAACCTGGTGTTGTGTGATTTTTAACTTTGTACACCCCAGTCCAACACCGGCATCTCCAAATCAAGTGTTAGGAGAAGTTTCAACAGGGAACACTTCAGCACTGTACACTGGGTACCACAAGTTGGTATTAGCATATTACTTCTGTGGGTTAATAAACAACATAGCAATCAATCAGAAAATATTTCAGAGTTGCTTACATAACATAAAATATAAGATATGGTTGGATTTCTCTCAGACAGCTGGTAAATATCTTAAATGTTCAGAATTACCAGCATGATCTGTATGGTTTGATTTCTGTGCTGCAATATCCATTTGCAAGTTTTATGTGATAAACCTCAGAGAATAGTTCCAACGTCACTGATGGTTTGCCAATTCCTAGATTGTCGGAGCAGTTCTGAATTAACGGGTTAAGATCTGCATTCTGCAGCCTCTCTTTTAGGACAGCGTTTTGGTCTGGGAGCCTGCAGTTGGAAGTGCGTTTACACTAGAGGACACCAGCTGTCAGCAGGGAGAAAGACAAATCTGCTGTCAAATTAAGGCCACTTGTTTCAGAAAGAAACCAGCCATGCAGACCCAGCCGCACTGATTTGACAAATCAGGTCTCTCCATTCCCCGAGGAACATGTCGGGAAACATCCGACAGCAGACTAAAAGAGCAGTGGAACTGTGAGATCACTCACTCTGCGCTCCTCCCTAAATCAAACCAACATTTCAATTGGCAGCTCAAGGACAGATATTTTAGCCCAATCGTCTCCTTCCCTCCGTTCCGTGTTCTCCACTTGCCATCCAGGCAAATGACCACCTCCCTGGAATCAGGGGTGGGCACAGACATGTTGGGCCAAAGGGCCTTTTCTTGTGTTCGACTGTCCTATGTTCCTGGACTGGAGAATGCAACAGGTTTCTGCTTTGTGCACCACCGTAGTGACAACTAAACAAAATCCTCAAAGGAAGCATCTCCTGCATTTACATAGACCTTTCCGGATGTCATAAAGCAGGGAAGTGTGATTGCAGCTGTAAAATATGGCACCCGATTTGGGCACAGCAAGCTCCCACAGGCAGTGATGTGATAACCACCAGATAGACCGTTTTGGTGATGTTGATTGAGAATAGATAATGGCCAAGACGTTGGGATAACTCCCCACCATTCCCCAAAACAATGGCATGGGACCTCTTACAGCCAGCTGAGAGAACGGCCCAGCACCAGAGTTTGAGGTTTCTTGTGAAAGATGGTCCCTCTGACACTTTGGTATTGCACTAGAGTGTCCAACTAGGTCTTAACTCATCTCTGGAGTGGGTCAGTGCCACCACTGAGATGTAGCTGGCATCTGATGCCAGGAACACCTGTTCCATGGAAAGGTATGTCAGAGGATTAGCATTGAATAGTCACCATCTCTGCTGTGTACATTGACCTACTAACGACCTCGGCACTGGTGACACCTCAATTTCAAAATTCTCTATCCTTGTTTACAGATCCCGAGATGGCCTTTTCCCTTTGCATTTCTGTAACACCCCTCCAGCCCTATAATCCTCGGAAGTCTCTGTGCTCCTTCAGTTGTGGCCACTGTTTCACCATTAATTGATGTGGCATTAAGTGTCTGGGACTCCTCCCTGCTTCCCCATTCCTGAAAGTCCAACTCATTGATGAGCTTCTGGTCACACATCCCAGTAGCTCCTTAACTGGCTCAGGGCCACATTTTGCTCAGTAAGGCTCCTGCATTTAAAGGTGCCATACATATTCAGGCTGCAGTTACAGTGCTTGAAAGGTTACTTCTAAGGAATAGCCACTGATGGCTATACGTTTGCACGGTCATAGAATTTCTTACAGTGTGGAAACAGGTTATTCAGCCCAATGAACCCACAACAGCCCTCTGAAGAGCATCCTACCCAGGCCCAACCCCCCCCCACCCCAACCCTGCATTTCCCATGGCTAATGCACCTAGCCTCCACACAGGTCAGCTCATGCCCTAGTGCAAATACAACCCATTCCCTGGATTCTTCCAGTTCAACTGCTTTGTGGAATTACTCCTGCAGGATTAGATTGTCTCAGGTCAGTAAACAACACTGAACACTGCAGAACAAGTGAAAGTGGGAAGACCGTAAGCTCACCATTGATTTTGCAACCATATGCCAGATTGGTAAACGGGGTTTGGTGTGGGGGGGAGTGACATCATCTGGTTCAATCTAACCTACTTTACATTCCATGGTGTCTGCAACAGCCACTCATCCTGTGCTCCCAGCAACCACATCACATCTGCAAGGTGCAAAGAATAGTTCCTGGGGGCGCAGAGCATATCAGGGGAGGCACAGCCAGAGTCAGATCCTCATTGAATAAAGCCCATTGCCACTCTATGTACCCAGTTTACATGCAGAAGTAGGCTACGCAGCCCAACAAAATTAGCATTTATGCTCCACATTAGCCTCCTCCCATATATTCTCAACAGACTGGTGGCTTAGCGGTTAGCACTGCTGCCTCACAGTGCCAGGGTCCCAAGTTCAATTCCTGCCTCAGGCCTCTCCGTGTGTGGAGTTTGTACGTTGTCTGTGTGGATCCCTTCCGGGTGCTCCAGTTTCCTCCCACAGTCCAGAGGTGTGCAGGCTAGGTGAATTGGCCACGCTAAATTGCCCACAGTATTCAAGGATGTGTAGGTCAGGTGCATTAGTCAGGGGTAAATGTAGAGGAATGGTTCTGGGTGGTTACTCTTGGGAGAGTCAGTGTGGATTTGTTGGGCTGAAGGGCCTGTTTCCACGCTGTAGGGATTCTATGAGACTCCATTGACATATCCCTTTCTTTTTATGTTTATCTAGCTTCCTGTCAAACACCAGTCCTGTCAGCTACACCTCCTGGCAGTGGATTCCACTCTGTAAATAAAAGCGTTTCTCCTGAATTCCCAGTTGGATTTATTAGTGACTATTTTAAATTGAAGTCCTCTCCCTGCAAGCTTTGCACTCATCTGACAAAAGGAAAGCGACCTCTCTGTACCCATCCTTTCAAAACCGTTCATAATTTTGAAGGAGCCTCTCAGGTCACCTCGCAATCTCCTCTTTCCTGAAGAAAAGGACCTTTCCTTGTAATTATAGCTTCAGATAAATCCCCGTAAATATATTCAGTAATGATCGGATTAACCAAAACTTGGAAGGAAGGTTCTTAATTAGTGCTGAAGCAGTGGGGATTAGAGAGAGAGAGAGAGAGGGAAAGAGAGAGAGAGAGAAAACAAGAGAGATGTGAGATACATGCGCGTGTTAAAAACTTAACAGATGTCAGCGCTCATTTCAGATTTATCCTCCGTACGTCCCCATTTGCAGTTAGTGGCTGCGGGAATCATCCCAGGGGTTCGGACGGTTGGTGGGGTACAGCCTGCAACCTGCCTACACTGCGACCAGCCAGTGCCAATCCAGTTAATAAAGGCCAGAGGCATCGCCAATGGCAACGCAATCCACCCAGCAGCACCTCCTCGTTACTCACTGTGAGCACATTTAGTTCTGACAGCTGACACGACAATTCCCCACCTTGGTGTCAAAATCATCCGAAGGACCTTTCCTCGTCACAATCAACAACAACAACAACAACACAAGTGGAAAACAGAAAGCAGGCTCCGATAACACAAGGGCACTGACCCTTTTACAGTGTCTCTCCCACACCGGGCTGTATTTTTGGGGTGAAATTTGACTCGGTGGGACAGCAGCTCTGAATTTGACAATGATTTGTAACTCCCAAATTATACATCCTGCACAGTGAATACCGCTGAGCAGGAATGGGTTGGGGGGGGGGTTTAGGAGACGGCAGCTGGATCACAGTCACCCACTTTGCACTCAGACCAAACATCCACCCCCACTGATTCTCCAAATGCTCCCATTCAATTGAAGGTGCCTATTCCTCCTCTTTCTCTCTGTCCCCATTCAGGCTGAGACCTAGCTCCTTGGATGCAGGCAGGAGCCCCTGGGACCCTGTGTGTCTGGGTTTATTTGAGCACACTATGACCCAAGGTACAAAGTTCTCATCTACTGATTGGTGCTGAGAAGCAGGGGCCCTCAGAACCATTTCCCCAGTCCTGGGAATGAGGTCAGTAAATGCTGGCATCCAATACTGGGCTCCGATTGGCAGCCCAACTCAAGTCAGCATCAGGCTGCATTGCAACTTGAGACCTTTGGGGATCCTCAAATAGAGCAGCAGGCCTGGTCATTACCCTCGTGACTAGTTACTTGCGGGAGCTTCCTGAACACAAATTGGTCACCAACTTTTCAACAGCAATGGTTTTGTCATCCACAAGATGTTTTAAGGCACTCCGAAGTCATGGAAGGTGATGTACACAACAAAAACAACCGGCAATGTGGAGTATTCCAAGGTGACCATGGTTCCACGAAGCAAGTCAAGTGTGGTGCTGACGAACCTAAGGAGAGATGAGGACAAACAGCTGGATCAAAGAGGTGGATTTTTAAGAAGTACTGGAGGTGAAGTGAGGCAGGGAGACTGAGAGAGGAAACCAAGTGTTGCCTCCAATCACAGAGCAATGAAGATGTTACCTAGTATGGTGACGAAATGTCTGAAAATGAACCTTCCAGCTCAGCGAGTGAACCTACAACCACAGAGCAATGGAAATCAGGGATGTACAAGGAAACAGACTTGGAAGAAGGCAAAGCTGTTGCAAGGCTGTGTGTGAACATACAAATCAGAAGCAGGCCATTCAGCCCATCAAGTCTGCTCTGCCATTCAATAAGGTCACGGCTGGCACAGCTGTGTGGAGTTTGCACATTCTCCCTGTGTCTGCGTGGGGATGCTCCAGTTTCCTCCCACAGTCCAAAGATGTGCAGGTTAGGTAAATTGCCTGGTTCCTGCCTATTCCCAATCACCTTTTACTACCTGCTTAAGAAGAGACTATTTCCCTCTATCTAGGGAGAGGTCTCTCCCAATAAAAATATTCAAGGACTCTGCTTCCATCACCTTCTCAGGGAGAGCTTCAAAGACTCATAACTCTGAGACAAAATGTTACGCTCCACCTCGGTTTTAAATGGATGACCTCTGATTTTATATGCGCGAATCATAACTCTGGGTTCGCCTATAAAAGAAAATACCCTCACTCTATTTACCCTCAGGAATTTGTTTCAACCTACCCAGTCTCTTACCCTTTAAACTCCAGGAGATACATGCTTAGCCTGTTCAACCTTTCCTCGTGAGCCAACTTGCCCATTCCAGGTATTATTCTGATAAACCAGAATATCCAGGTATTTGGGTGGCACAGTGGTTAGCACTGCTGCCTCACAGCGCCAGGGACCTGGGTTCGATTCCTGCCTCGGGCGAATGTCTGTGTGGAGTTTGCACATTCTCCCAGTGTCTGCGTGGGGATGCTCCGGTTTCCTCCCACAGTCCAAAGATGTGCAGGTCAGGTAAATTGCCCATAGGTGCATTAGTCAGGCGTAAATATAGGATAGAGAATGAGTCTGGGTGGGTTACTCTTTGGAGGGTTGGTGTGGACTTGTTGGACCAAGGGCCTGTTTCCATACTGAAGGGAATATATATATATATATATAAATGTAATCTAAACCTTCTCTGAACTGCCTTTAACATATTTACAACCTCCTTTTAAATAAGGTGACCAGTGCAGTGAGTAAAGGTGAAGGTTGATCTGTACAAGAGAGCTGCTGGTGAGACCATCTTCACCCTCCTCCCAAAACTGTGTATGCAACAACTAACATGACAATGGAGCCTGTTTGTGAGGAAGGGTTCCAAGACCAAGAGAGCTAAGAGGGTTCAGTACTTCCCAAGAAGGAGGAGTTCAACAAAGAGGGAGGAGAATTCCTTTCTTGATGCAAGCTTTTCACCCCAGAGCACAAGAGTCCTGAACATTTTCATTGCTGCCAATTTTCCCAATGGAACTTCCTCCAAACCTGATTTGTTGCATCACCAGATGCTCAGCTGTGGGATCGAAGAGCAAATACGGCCCACAGTTCCCAAAGAAGGAAGAGGAGTAGGCCATTCAGTCCCTCAAGCCTGTTCTGCCATTTCACTGATTTGACATTCCTCCCTTTCCCCTTAACCCTTGATTCCCTAACTGATCATAAATCTATTTTAGCCCTTAAATATTCATAAGGACTCTGCCCCCACAGCTCTCTTGGGCAAGGAGTTCCAAAAACTCCCAACCCTCTGAGATAAGAGATTCCTCCCCACCTCAGTCTGAAATTGGTGCCCCTTTATTCTGGCACTATCCCTCTGGTCCAAGACTCTCCCATAAGGGGGAAACATCCCTCTCAGCATTGACCCTGTCAAGCCCCTTAGGAGTCCAATATCTTTCAATGAGATCACTTTTCAGTCTTCCAAACGCCAGCGAGTAGAGTCCCAACCTGTTTAACCTTTTGCTGAGGAGATAATCTCTCTGTACTTGGGATCACCCTCACGAATCTGTCAAAGCTTTGCTCATGTAATCCCTCCATACCAAGGATCAGCCCCTTGAACCCCCTCTGAGGTAACCATGGGGTGAGGGGCCGGAGAGGTCGGGATGATAAATTTGAGAAAATTCATTGAGCACATTAAATGCTGGTGCTCCCACCTCCCCTTCCCCCTCCCATCCCCTCCCCACCTCACCACCCCCCTGTGAGCCTCAGTACTGTCAGCATCATTAACCTGGAAATAAAAACTAATTAAGCATTTGGGAATGATGCTCTGACATTAGGAGCAGCTTCATTATCTGCTGTTTAGACAGACAGATGCTGCACTTAATTCCCTCTCCAAATATACCATTGTTCTGCTGTTTTCACAAACAAATAGAACCCAGTGTGTGCTTTTACCAGACACTCGGCCTCCTGTCACCGTCACTGAGCTGCGTGAAGCAGCGAGGGAGCGGATTTCTCTGGAGCAAGCCACAACTTTCCGACTCGCTCTCTGTCTTATTATCAAGTGTCCCAGTTTCTCTCCTCCTCCTCCTCCTCCTCCTCCGCTGAATGCGCTGTCTCATTCTGGTCTGCTACGTGGTTGGGAGTTGAACCCTTCTCTCCGCACTAGCCTGCACCCCAACAGTGACAGTAGGCGAGTGCTAATCTGGGCAGTCTATCACAATCCTCTTCATGATACAGCACAGTATGAGGCCTTCCTGCCCACTGAGCCTGTGCTGGCTCATTGAAAGAGCTACTAAATTAATCCCATTCCTTGCTTTATCTGTATAACCCTGCAGATTTCTCCTTTTTTGAGAAACCAGCCAATTCCCTTTTGAACTCTAGCTCTCTATTATTGCCTTCCAGCCTGGTGTAATTCATTAAAGTTAAAAAAAAACTCTGCCTCACCAATCCCACCCCCACCCTGGATTTTTGTCAATTGTCTTATATTTGGGCAGCACAGTGGCTCAATGATAAGCATTGCTACCTCACAACACCAGGGACCCGGGTTCAATTCCACCCTCGGGTGACTGACTGTGTGGAGTTTGCACATTCTCCCCGTGTCTGCGTGGGTTTCCTCCGGGTGCTCCAGTTACCTCCCACTGTCCAAAGATGTGCAGGTTAGGTGGTTTAACCAGGCTATTTGCCCACAGTGTCCAGGGATGTGTAGTTTTGGTGGATTAGCCATGGGAAATTTAGGGATAGGGTAGAAGAGTGAGTCTGGGTGGGATGCTCTTCGGGGAGTTGATGTGGACTTGTTGGGCTGAATGGCCTGTTTCCACACTGTAGGGATTCTACCAAATAAAGGATTCTCCTGCTTCTTGGACGCTGCCGGACCTGCTGTGCTCCTCCAGCACCACCCTCTCGACTCTGATCTCCAGTAACTGTAGTCCTCACTTTCTCCTAGTAATTTACCCTCTTGCCAAGTTCTCCTGATCTACTCTGCCAAAACCTCTCATGAACTTGAGTGATTATACATAACCTTCATTATGCTTTGCTGCTTCAAGGAGAACAAGTCCAGCTGGCCAGTCTCTCCATGTCAGTGAAGTCTTTAATCCCCTGTCACATTGTGGCTAACCTCCTCTACAACCTCGCCCAAATCCTCAACCTTATTTATCGCATTTTCAAAAGTGAATTCCCCGACCATTCAAGGTTGTCATCACAGAAGGTGTGAATGTAATGTACACCTTTGTCATGAAGGTTACAGTCACAGGCAATATTTATGAGATTCAATCCACAACAGCATCCTGTCCCTCGGCGTACTATGGCAGAAAGATGGCCTTTCTCCACTGCACCATGGTGACAGCTGACCCATGTTTTCATTGGTCCCTCAGCACCTGCTCCTGGACCTGAGAATGTGCCAGACTGCAACGCATGGTCAAGGACAACTCTTTGAGCTGAAAGAACCAGCAGCTGTGGGGCAGACCAACGATGGTTTTTCACAGAGTTGACCGTCCTCCAGCCTTGAGATCCTTCTGAAGGTGCAAGGGGCCAAAACTGGACACACGAGACGCGAGCCCATGGAGTTGGAAGTGATGTATTTGCATGGACAGAGGGAATAACTAACTAACAGGAGACAGAGTCTGGTTCAATGGAAACATTTTGAGGTTCACAAACTGTAGCCAGTGGAGTGCAACAGGGATTAGTGCTCTCCAACTATTTAATATTTTTAATTATGGCTCGGATGAAGCAGCCGACTGTATTCTAGTCAAGTTTGATAATACAAAGTCTGGGAGGGAGGAAATCTGAAAAGAACATACAAAGAGTCTGCAAAGTTAGACAGCATGAGATGGCACAAATTGGGCAGTGGGAAAATGTGATGTGATCACTTTGGCAGGAAGAAAGGAACTGTAGAATGCTGTCAAGGGACCTGGGAGTCCTCATACATGAATCACACAAAAAGGATTAGCATGCACTTGCAGCAAGGCAAATTAGAAAGGCAAATGGAATGCTATTCCAAGGGGTGTGGAGTATTACAGTAGGGAGATGGTATTATAATTGTACAGGGCACTGGTGAAACTGCACCAAGAATACTGTGTACTGTGTGACTGATTAGTTGATCTATTGTCATGTGCACCGAAGTACACTGAAAAACTTGCAGATTATAGTAAGCAAGGATGTACAGATCAAAAAACTTAGACAGAAGCATATGGGTAACATTGCAAAGGGATCGCACTAGGTAGGATCAACATTGGCAGGCTCAGCATTATTTGAGGCGACAGCATCCATTCATCAGTCTAACAATGGCAGGGAAGAAGCGCTTCCTGAACCCTGCTGGTGCGTGTGTTCAGGCTTCTGCATAACAGAAGAGGTTGTAGGAGATATGACCAGTGTGTGGTGGGTCTTTGATGACGTTGGCAGCCTTTCTGTGGCAGTGAGCTGTGTAAGTGGAATCCATGACGGATGGTTGGCTTCTGTGCACACCACCTTCTGTAGTTTCGTATGGTCCTGGGCAGAGCAGTTGCCGTACCAGGCCGTTATGCACCCGGACAGTGTGCTCTCAATGGTGCATCAGTAGAAGTTGGTGAGGGTCCTGATGGACATGCCAAATAGTGCCTTTACATAAGAAGAAATATATTGCATTGGATGTAATGTAGAGAAGGCTCATTTGACTGAATCCTGGGGTGAAGGGATTACTCTATGAGGAAACATTGAGCAGGTCGGGCCACTACAATTTAGAAGAATGAGAGGTGACCTTATAGAAACATACATGATCCTGAGAGGGGCTTGACAGGGCTATTCTGGGAAGTTATCTCAGCTTGTAGGGAAGGCAAAACATGGGGAAGATAGTGATTTAAAAATGAGGGTTGTCCCATTTAAAACAGAGATAAGGAAGTATTTTGTCCCTTAGAAGGTCATTAATATGTGTAATTCTCTTCCCCAGACAGCACTGGAGGCTGGGCCGTTAAACCTAGTTAAAGCAGAGGCAGTTAGCTCCTCAATTGACCAAGCGAATCAAGTGCTATCCAGGACAGATGGGAAAGTGGAGTGAAGCCTACAATCAGGTGACCTTATAGAATCGGGGTGCACACTTGATGGGCTCACTGG
Organism: Chiloscyllium punctatum; assembly: GCF_047496795.1. Lineage (NCBI taxonomy): Eukaryota > Metazoa > Chordata > Chondrichthyes > Orectolobiformes > Hemiscylliidae > Chiloscyllium > Chiloscyllium punctatum. The sequence goes on along the minus strand of NC_092757.1, from coordinate 84,902,848 downwards.
CCAACTCCCCCACATCACTAGTGGTGGGTCCATGGGGAAATGATACTAACTTCTGTAACCCTAGGCCACAATGGAGGGACGGGGAATTACCTAGAGACCCTCGTCACCTTTCACTGACATCTTCTGGAAATGATGAAATTGTTTTGCTCATTGGCCCTTGCATAAGAACACAAGGATGGGAACATCAGGAGGCCTTTCAGTCCATCCAACCTGCTGAACCATTCAATACAGTCATGGCAGATTTGCCATGTTAATTCCACCTAGAGGCCAATAGGCATGCCACCACACAGCAGAAGTCCATCAGTAGCTGGGTAAGCGAGCACACCACCCCATGTGACACTGATACCCACTCAAGAGAGTAGGTATAGTGTCTCCACTGAAGCCCACTCCCAACATCTAGCACACGCCCTGCACTATGTAACCTGTATGACTCTGTTCTAGCTTTTCTCACCCTATGATCTGCCTGCACTGCTCGTAAACAAACTTCTCAGTGTGCTTAGGTACATGTGACAATAAATCAATCAAATCAAATATCTGAACTCACTCTGGTTAGTGGCATCTGCAAAGTGAGGAGGGGAGCATATGGAGAGGCTGGGGGGCAGGGGGGACATGAACTGTGAATCCCACCTGAGTGGGAATTTGTCTGACAACACCCAATATCAAGGCCTGGTCGCAAAGGAGCGACCGCTCCTGAGGTACCAGTCGAGGTTAAGTGGGAGTGAAAATACTCTTAAAATTAGAGGCAGCTCACTCATAGTCAAAGAGATGTGCAAAACGGAAACAGACCCTTCGCTCCATCTCATCCATGCCTACCAGATATCCTAAATTAATCTGGTCCCATTTGCCAGCACTTGGCCCAAATCTCTCTAAACCGTTCCTATTCATACTCATCCAGGTGCCTTTTAAATGCTGTAATTGTACCAGCCTCCACTAGTTCCTCCGGCAGCTCATTCCATACACGTACCACCCTCTGTGTGAAAAGGTTGCCCCTTAGGTCGCTTTTAAATCAGCCCGCTCTCACCCTAAACCTATGCCCTCTAGTTCTAGACTCCCCCACCTCAGGGAACATACCTTGTCTATTTATCCCATCCATGCCCCTCATGATTTTATAAACCTGTACAAACCCCTCAGCCTTCAATGTTCCAAGGAAAACAGTCCCAGCCTATTCAGCCTCTCCTTATAGCTCCAACCCTGGCAACATCCTTGTAAATCTTTTCTGAACCCTTTCAAGTTTCACAACATCCTTCCAATAGGAGGGTAACCAGAATTGCATGCAATATTCCAAAAATGGCCTCACTAAGGTCCTGTACAGCTGCAACATAACCTCCCAACTCCTATACTCAGTGCACTGACCAATAAAGGAAAGCATACCAAACACTTCCTTCACTATCCTATCTAGCTGAGACTCCACTTTCAAGGAGCTATGAACCTTGTTTGATGCAAAGATATAGTTCCTCACAAGCAGTGGCGAAGATCTGGAGTTGTCGCCCCCCTCCCCCAAAATCTGTCAAACCAGGGGCTTGGGAAGGAGGGTTGCTGACACTCTGAAACAAAGAAGTGAGATGGAGACACAGATCAGCTGTGATCTGAGTGAATGACAGAACGAGCTTGAGGGGTGGAATGGCCTCCTGCTGTTCCTGTGAAATGGGACACCAGCAAAAATCACACTGTTCGGAGAACAACCGAGGAGAAAGGTGCAGAGAAAAAAAACAGCAACAGGATCTTACAGTTGCAGGACTCTCTGGCAAACTCAGCAGCTTTCAGTTGAATATCAACCCAGTCCTTATCGATGTGTGAAATAACATCACCCCGAAAAAGAAAATTTGATGGCACAAGTCTAGTTTTGAAAACTCATCATGATTTTTATTACCTCCTGCCAGCTTCCATTCCGACTGCCTATTTGTCTATCTTAGGGAAAAGGTCTTCAATTTAAGATCAGCCAATCTCCCCTCAGTTCAGCCCAGATGATTTACCAGCAGCACCGAGAAGTAACTGACAGCCTGTTACAGAGTATTTCAGTAACACACAGGAAAAAATGATCTGATTAACTCGGGTCATAAATACATCCAGAACGCACTGTAAATGCTCCTCGGGTTATAGATATAGAATCTGTCTCCCTGCGACAGCCTAGGTCTGGGCGCCCCTCACCCAAGACAGACACAGACCTGATGCCTCCCACTAACCCCCCACCCGACCACCCACCCCCTTGCAACCAGATATACTGCTCCCTGAGATTAGACCCCAGAGCAGACCCAGTCCCAAGGGCTCACAAAGCCCCTACACCCTCACAAACCAGCTTGCGTTGTACAGGGACAAACAGACAAATGTTGCTGTGCTGGACAGCAATTAAGATTGATCATTTTCCTGCCTTCAGCAAAACCACCAATTAGCGTTTAACATAAAAACCCAAAGCAGCCAAATTTGCCTTTAACCTTTAATCAGCATCAATGAGTCCCTCCTTCATTCGAAGGCACGTGCTGTTGAGAAGCATTGAGTGTGCAGCATACAGGAGCCCCCACACTGCCACGATTAGCTGTGGGACCGTTCCCCATTAGATGGGCAAGATAAAGCCTGAGATAGACAAATAGGCAGTCTGTATGGAAGATGGCACAGGTTATAAAAATGATGATGGGTTTTCAAAACTAGACTTGTGCCTCAAATTTCTTTTTTTCAGGGTTGTGTTATTTCACATGCCAATAAGACCCGGGTTGTTATTATTAAACTGAAAGCTACTGAGCTTAACAGAGAGTCTGAAGATGCAAAGGAAATGGTGCTGTAGGTCCTGTTGCTGGCCATTAGCGATTCGGTGAACAATCTGCAGTGCACAACTGGAGAATGAGTGAGAGCATGAATGAGTGATGATTGAGGGACATCCCCACTCGCAGACCCTTCATCACTAGCTTGTCCATTCCCAGTATCCCAATCACAAAACATAAAATCTACTTCTTTGTCCAAGTCCCAACAGCACCTCATATGGCTCAGTTTTGCTCCACTGAAGCAGTTTGGGATGTTTGACCAGATTAGATTAGATTAGATTACTTACAGTGTGGAAACAGGCCCTTTGGCCCAACAAGTCCACACCGCCCCGCCGAAGCGTACCCACCCATACCCCTACATCTACATCTACCCCTTACCTAACACTACGGGCAATTTAGTATGGCCAATTCACCTGACCTGCACATCTTTGGACTGTGGGAGGAAACCGGAGCACCCGGAGAAAACCCACGCAGACACAGGGAGAACGTGCAAACTCCACACAGTCAGTCGCCTGAGTAGACCTGGGTAGTTCAGTCAGATAACAATCAGCTTCTTAATCCCAGAGACAGTGTTTCAGGTTGACACTGTGATAATAAATTTACACCGGGATAATAAACTTTCAGGATTTTTTTTATTCACTGGTGACATGGGCTGCACTGGCTGGCTCATTGCTGGCTTTGTTGTAATTGGTCATTCAGACATCCTGGGACTGCAGGTTCAGATCCCACCACCGCAGTCAGTGAAAGTTAAATACAATTAATTTACAACATTGTGAATTAAAAGCCGGCATCAGTAAGGAAACTATCATTGTTTGTCACTTTTAAAAAACCCACCTTTTTACTGCATGCTTCAATGGATAATAAATATAGCTTTCTTCCTCTATCAGCCCTCCATGTGACTCCAGACCAGCAAGGCAGCTGACCCTCCACAATGGCTGAGTGGCTCAGTCATAAAGTCATACAGCACAGAAACAGACTCTTCAGTCCAACTCGTTCATATTGACAAAGTTTCCCAAACTATATCAGTCTCTATTACCTGTGTTTGGCCCTTATCCCTCTTGAAAGATGCCTGGACTTTAATTCTTCCCACTTGCCACACGGAGGTTCACGGAAAAAAGCCATCTCAAAATCCACCGGCTCTCTCCCACCCACTCCATTAGCTACATCCTCAAGAAAAAACTCCAGCAAACTGTCCAAGCGCAATTTTCTTTTCATAAAACCATGCTGACCTCCTTAATCCCGTAAGTGTTTTTCTAACTTCTCCGTCACCACAACTTGCAGAACAGACCCCAACTTTTTTCCCCGTTCTCCAATAATTTTCAATTCTTCTCTGGCCACAGAAACGATGTGGGAGGTCTGGAGGTAGGGGAGTACAAAGGTAAAGGGCACAGTTCAAGGTGAGAGGGGAAAGATTTAAAAGAGACCTGAGGGGCCACTTTACGTACACAGAGCATATATGGTTACAAGCTACACAGGAAGTGGTAGAGGTGTGTATAATTACAACATTTAAAAAGACATCTGGATAGGGTTTAGAAGGATATGGGCCAAATGCCGGCAAATGGGAGTAGTTCATCTTCAGAAACTTAGTCAGCATGGACAATGTGGACCAAAGGGTCTGTTTCTGGGCTGTATGAGTCAATGAAGTGTGGCACTAGGAAAAGCACAGCAGGTCAGGCAGCACCTGAGGAGCAGAGAATCAGGACAGGTTATGCCCGAAGTGCCGACTCTTGGTCCTCAGATGCTGCCTGACCTGCTGTGCTTTTTCCAGTGCCACACTTCAACAACTCTGACGTCTCCAGCATCTGCAGTCCTCGCTTTCTCGTAACCTGTGCTGTAAAACTCTTTCACAGCCAATGTGGCACCGTTATTCAAGATGGGAGCAAGGGATAAACCAGGAACCTGCAGGCCAATCAGTCTGGCCTCAGTGGTGGAGGAACTATTGCAAGTTGTACTATCCCACTGCAGAAGGGCTGTGAAAAATGCTGGTATGCCAGTGACGCCCCCATCCTATGAAAGACAAAAGAAAATGCAAGAGGGTGGGGGTGGGGCAGGGGATGAGGTTTATAAATACAAATTGTTGTTGTCCCCCTTGTTAGTGGGTACGATAGCCTGGAGTGGGCAGGTGATTCGGTCCTGTGTGGGTAGGCCAGGTGAAGCTCACACCATCCTGGGTCTTTGAAGCGATGGTCAATCTCAAGGATGTTACCGCTGAATACTGATTACGTCAAATACACCTCCTTCCCACCCTGCACTCCCCCCTCACCTCCATCCCCCCCGACTCCATCTCTCATCAAATCGACAGGGAGAGGCTTCCGGGACCAGGTCTCCCTCTGGCAATGGTCTGCTCTGAAATCTGAAATGACAATCACACAGGAAATCTCTCCTTCTCTTCCTCCTCCTGCTTTTTGCCTCACGTGCCCCACCAGGCTCACAGGCATGGAATGATTAGATTAGGTTAGATTAGATTAGATTAGATTAGATTCCCTACAGTGTGGAAACAGGGCCTTCAGCCCAACAAGTCCACACCAACCAGATTTCTAGTTTTTAAAATAAAAATCAGCCGTTCCGGAGCGTTCAGGCGGCACGGTGGCTCCGTGGCGAGCACTGCTGCCTCACAGCATCAGGGACCCGGGTTCGATTCCAGACTCGGGCAACTGCACTTTATCCCCGCGTCTGCGTGGGTTTCCTCCGAGTGTTCTGGTTTCCTCCCACAGTCCAAAGATGTGCAGGCCAGATGAATTGGTCACGCTAAACTGCCCATAGTGTTTGGTGCATTAGTCAGAGGGAAATGGTTCTGGGGTGGGCTACTCTTCAGGTTGTTGGGCCGAATGGCCTGTTTCCACACTGTCGGAATTCTATTCTATTCTGCATTTTGGGAGACAGATCTCGCCCCAGGAACGTAAACTATATTCGACAGGACGGGAGCTATTAGATGAACTCAGAGATCCAGGCAGCAAACGGAAATAAAAAGAAAATGAATAAAGGAAAGCTTGAATCGAGAGTGAGAGAGAGAGAGAGAGGAAAATAAACGCTGTTGTGACTAGTGTGAATCTATTTGCCAATTTACAGACCAGTAGGTGCCTGACAGCCAATTTGGCTGTAACATTACTATCAGGGCTGCAGGACTGTCACCCGTGACATCAGTAGACCTTCATCCATAATCAGACTTCCCAAACAGATGGACCAATGACAGGCCTTAGTGAGGTTGGCAAGACCCAAGGATGCCATCAAATGCAGCAGAGAGAAAAAAAAAAGAGACAAAACGCACACCAAAATACCAACACGGACAAGTTTCTTTTTGTCACTGGTGGCATTACAATTTCATAGAAACACAGGAATAACCGAGGCCCCCTGTCCTGGCTTTGTCCTCCATTCGGTCCGTTACACCCCTTATGTAACACACAGAAATCTCATACAACTGTAGCATGGTGTCACACAGAAGGAGGCCATTCACTCACTGTGCTGGTACTGACTCTCCAAAAGAGCAGTGCCAACAGATCACCACACTCAGCTTTCTCTCCCCCCACCCCAGTTGTGTCCCTTCAAATGAATCCTCTTCAAGTACTTACACATAGTGGGGGTGACGTAGTGGGAATGCCATGGGATTAGCAGTGGAGGTGCACAGGCAAATGTTCTGGGCACATGGGTTCAAATCCCACCAGGAATTTAAACTTCACCTAATGAGGGGGCAGTGCTCTGAAAGCTTGTGATTTCAAATTAACCTGTTGGACTAGAACCTGGTGTCATGTGACTTCTGACCGTGTCTAACACCAAGACCTCCACATCACCAATTTAAACCTAACTCCCACGCTTAGAAAATAAACCTTGCATGCGTTTGGAGCAAGGATGGAGGAACCACACTTTTTTTATTCACCAGATGTTGACTTCACTGGCCAGGCCAGTCCTAACTGTCCAAAGTGTCAACCACATGGCTGTGGGTCTGGAGTCACATGTAGGCTACAGCAGGTGAGCACAGCAGTTACCATCCCCTAAAAGACATTAGTGAACCAGATGGGTTTTTCCCTGACTCGACAATCGATTCGTGGCCATCTCTAAACTAGATTTTTATTGAATTCAAACTCCCCCATCTGCTGTGGTGGGATTTGAACCTGGTCCCCAGAACATTACCAGGGTCTCTGGAAAACATAGTCCAACAACAAAACCAAAAAGTGATCGCCACCCACGCATAGCCTCGATGATAACAAGAAGGAGGCTTTTTTTTTCCCCAAATGAAGACTTTGAGGTGAAGCAGCGAAGACGATTGCCAAGCCCACTCGGCTACACTCACAAAACTGCCTTTATCCCCACGGCCTCCTGGGCCAGCGTGTTCAATGTGCCACTACCAGGGAGTAAGTCAACGTGAGGTAGTAAGGTCGTGGGATAATGACGACATCCAATGGAAAGGGGCTACAACGATCATGTAAAGAGTTTTAAAACTGCATCAGTAATAGCAGCTGCAGCTGCAAGAGTCTGAGGCAGCGGGATGAGATACGTGGGAGTGAACCTGTGCCGCTTCTGCTCTGTGCTAAAACGAAAGGAAGTCCCTCACTGGGCTAAGTTAAAAAGAACTCCACCCCCCCCACTCCCCCAACCCCACCACCTTTTTTATTTAAAACTGTTTACATTAACCAAATGTTGTGGAGGTTAAAACAGGAGGTGACAGTTTGAGAAACCTCCCATACCGTTCAGATCAGAACCGTTTTACAAAAAGCATGTCCAAATCGTTTGCCTCCTACAGCTCCACACACAGACCAGTGAGGTGGGGATTCCCCGACTGTTACGTTAAAAAGTCATACATGAGCCAATTAAATATGGTGCATCAATAAATAAATAAATAAAGCAGGCATGAGGATTCCCTGGATTTTTTTTTCCTTTTTAGTCATTCATGAAATGCAGGTGCCACCAGCTGAGCCAGAAATTACTGCCCATCTCTGTTGTCCTGGAAATGGTTGGTGGTGGGGCAGGGAGAGGGAGCTGTCTTCTACCACTGCAGCCCATGGGCTGTCATTAGCCCCCGGCCGGCCAGAATGCCATGGGGGAAGGGAGCTCCAGGATTTTGACCCAACAACGTTAAAGGAACGGCGATATATTTCCAAGTCAGGATGATGAGTGGCTTGGAGGGGAGTTTGCAGATGGTGGGGCTCCCATGTATCTGCTCTCCTTGTCCCTCTAGATGGAAGTGGCCGTGGGTTTGGAAGGTGCTATCTGAGGACCCTTGGTGAATTGCTGCAGTGTATGTTGTAGATAGTGCACACTACTGCTGCTGCTGCTGCTGAACATCAGTGATAGAAGGAATGGATGGCTGTAGGTTGTAGCAACTTTGTCCTGGATGGTGTCAAGCTTCTGGCGTGTTGTTGGAGCTGCACCCATCCAGGCCAGTGGGGAGTATTCCATCACATTCCTGACTTGTGCCTCATAAATGGTGGAAAGGCTTTGGGGATTTGCAGGCAGCCCTCAGATACAACAATAGCCTCCTCTCATTCATCTACCAAGCATGTGACATTAGAGTACACAGGCTGTATAGATTCCTCCCAGGGGAGGTGATAGCAGCAGCTTGTGCTGTTCTGTAGTCCCTCTGTTCAATCTCTCAATCGCATTGACTCCCAAGACATTGACATTGTAATATACCCAGACATAGGTACTATACACTGACCAAACCTGCACAAACTGAATGTTCATCAGTGTTAAGAAGCCGCCTCCTTGTACAGACTGGCACCAACCTTTCAAACCTTCACATGTGCAGTAACACACCATTGCTCACCCATGTGATGAAATCAAAGGCCCTCTCATGGACAGTGGGAGGGAACAGGCCTTGCTGCATTTAAAACAGATGTAAAAGCAACAGGGGCTGGAGCTAGGGTTACTGTCAGGAAAGGGGAGAGCCAGAGAGAGGGCGAAAAAAGACAGAGACAGGGAGTGAAAAAAAGTGTAGGGGGAAGGAGAGAGGGGAAAAAAGTAGGGGGAAGAGTGGCGGAGAGAATACCAAGGGGAAAGACTGGGGGGGGGGGGGGGGGCGAGAAAAAAAAAGAGTGGGAGGGGAAAGAGAGTGGGGGGGGGTGGGAAAAGAGAAAGAGGAGAGTGGGGGGGGGGGAGAGAGAAAGGAGAGTGGAAGGGGGGGGAAGAAGAAGAGGAGTGGGGGGGGAGGAGAAGAGGAGAGTGGAGGGGGGGAGGAGAAGAGGAGAGTGGAGGGGGGGAGGAGAAGAGGAGAGTGGAGGGGGGGGGAGAAGAGGAGAGTGGAGGGGGGAAGAAACGGGGGGGGGGGAAAGAGAGAACGAGAGCAGAAATAGGGAGACAGAAAGGGGAGAAAGAGAGGGGGAGGGGAGAGAGTAATTAGAGACAGCGTTCACGACAGAAGAGAGAGAGAGAGAGAGAGAGAGAGAGAGAGAGAGAGAGGATACAAGAGGCCTGGGAACACAGGCAGCTGCCTTACAAAGGAGTGATTGTAGTGACCCACTGGATTGGAAATGACTTATACAAAAAGAAAAACTCTGGCAGGGAATATAAAAGAGAAAATGAATTTGGAAAAAAAAATTGACGAGACAGGAGTTACTAAAGCTTAGCAGAATAAGCTCACTTTGTTGAGGTCAGACAAAGCCGATTAGGCTAAAACACTGAGTAAGGAGAGGCCTTCAGATCTAATTATTCCACTTGCTACTTCATCCGTGGATGAGGAGCACTGAGCGAAAGACTTGGTCTCCATCATTGGATTTCAAAGACAAATCTGAGCTCTGCTTTAGCCGAACCGACTGAGGAAGCATTTCAAAAATGTAGCTCCTACCCTAAGTCTGACGGCACCGAATGAACAAACAGAGCCACTCGGCTCCTTTAATAAAAGAGAAACCGACGTTGGATCTGTGGGCAGAAATAAACCAGCTACAATTTGTATAGCGACACATCGCTCTGTCAAAACATCTCAACATTCCCCACAAATGTAGAATTTGTTGTGACTGGTGTTACACAGGGAAGCCATTTCACTGTTAACAACATCCAATAAACTGAGAGAGATGAACAAGTGGTTTATTTTTTTTTAAAAATGGTGTTTGTTATAGGTGTTGCTATGGACTAGGACACCCCCAGAAATGTCCAACTCATCTTTTACTGTTCATGCAAAACCCAGTGCATTGCTGGTGGAACAATGTACTTGGCAACACTTCTGTACAAATGCCAGAAACAGCAGCAGGAGATGGCCATTCAGCCCCTTGAACCTGCTCTATCATTCAATAAGGTTGCAATTGATCTTCTGCATCAAATTCCCCTTGCTCACCCTACTCACAAACCCCATCAATCTTTTACTGTCCAGGAACCTATCTCTTCAGCAAACTCAAAAACGGACCCTTGTGTACTCCTGAAGGCTGTCAATGTCAAAGATTCATTTCCTCTCCTACGCACACAAAGCAGAACCCTCAAACTCCACAAACCAGGAGGGCAAAGGTTGGAGCTCCTTGGAGGAACTATATCCCAGAGTCGCACACTGTCATGACGAGGAACAATACTGCTGCTCCTTCATCATCAAGACAAAATCCTCCCACCCCTAGCTGTACACGTGATGTAAACTATGGGATTTACTTGTGTAGTTGCTCAGTTTAGTGGCTGTAAGCTTAAACTTCTGGCTTGAAGTTAGTAACCAATGGGATTTTCTGTACATCTAAAGTTAATAGTTAATTTATAAGTATTTCTGTAACCATGGTGATTTCTTTTAAGAACAGGGTTTGAACCTGGCTATAGAGTGAATGGGTTTTGTGCTCTAATGGACTTTTGTTTATTTGAGATGTTTTTGTAACCCAGCGACCCAATGGAGCCTCTATCGTTTGTGCCAGAGGTCTGGACTTTTTTTTTTAAAAGCTTAAGTGAAATATCTATGGTTAATGGACAGAAACATTTCATTTGGGAACAGTTACTCCTGAGAAGACCTTGGGAACAGGATGGCTGTATCCAGAGAGGGGAATGCTAGATTTGGTGAGTTCAATTACCTTGGTCTGTAGAGTCAGTGTTAGCCCAAGACCAGAAATGTTGGGATAACAACCTGGAAGTAGTAAATAAGCTGTTTACATTGAAGTTCAGATGTACAGCACGAAAACAGACCCTTTAGTCCAACCCCTCCATGCCAACCAGATATCCAAATCTAATCTAATCTAGTCCATTTGCTAGCACTTAGCCCATATCCCTCTAAACCTTTCCTATTCATATACCCAGCCAGATGCCTTTTAAATGTTGCAATTGTATCAGCCTCTACCACTTCCTCTGGCAGCTCATTCCATACACGCACCACCATCTGGGTGAAAGAACTGCCCCTTAGATCCCTTTTATATCTTTCCCTTCTCACCCTACACCCTCTCACCCTACCCTGGGGAAAAGACCTTATCTATTTACCCTAACCATGCCTCTCGTGATTTTATAAACCTCTAAACAGCCACCCCTGAGTCTCTGCGCTCCAGGGGAAACAGCCCCAGTCCATTAATCCTTTGCCTTAATCCTGGCAACATCATTGTAAATCTTTTTTAAACCCTTTCAAGTTTAACATCCTTCCTATAGCAGGGAGATCACAACTCCAGGAAAGAGCTAGCTGCAGTTCAGTTTAGATTAGATTAGATTAGATTACCTTCAGCCCAACAAGTCCACACCAACCCTCCGAAGAGCAACCCACCCAGGCCCATTCCCCTACATTTACCCCTGACGTACACTATGGACAATTTAGCATGGCTAATTCACCTGATTGTGGGAGGAAACTGGAACACCCGGAGGAAACCCATGCAGACACAGGGAGAATGTGCAAGCTCCACAAGGACAGTGGCCAGAAGTTGGAATTAAACCCAGATCCCTGACGCTGCAAGGCAGCAGTGCTAGCCACTGAGCCACGGAAGTCACAGTTCATATGAACCTAGCATGGTGATAGAGACAGGGATTCTGGTATGAGTTTTGTAAGCAGAGTGTTTTGGTGCTATATCAGGACTGGTGCTTCAAGTCCTGTACAAGGAGTTTTTTTTTTAGGTACTATACAAAAGCTGTTTTGTTTCATTTCAATTTATAAAGAAGTGTTTTTGACACATCATAAAAGTATAGCCCTAAATCATTGAATTTTTATTATAAGTAGATAGTTTAGATTATTCCAAGTTAAAAATCACAACACCAGATTATACTCCAACAGGTTTATTTGGAAGCACTAGCTTTTGGAGCACTGCTCGTTCATCAGGTAGTTTAGATTATTCCATTTTATCCACATTCCTTTTGGAATAAACTTTTGTTTTATTAGTGATCATAGAACAGTACAGCACAGGATCAGGCCCTTCAGTCCATCATATCAGGGCTGACCATGATGTCATTCTAAATTAACCCCATCCTGCCTGCACATGGTCTGTATCCCTCCATTCTCTGCCTGTTCACTTGTCTGTCTAAAAGCCTCTTAGACATTGTTATTGTATCTGCTTCTACAATCTCCCTGGACTGTGCATTCCAGGCACCTACTATTCTCTGAATTAAAAAAAACTCGTCTCACACATCTCCTTTAAATATTCCCTCTCTCGCTTTATCGATCTCACTTAGCATTGATCATTGCCATGCTCTTTGTTCAGCAGGCCATGCTGCAAATGTTGCTTTATAGGTCAGTGATTTTAAAAGAAAAATTCATCCTGAGCCAGCATTAATTGCCCGCATAGTCAACCACATTACTATGGGTCTGGAGTCACACATACCCAGCCAGACCAGGTAAGGATGGCAGATTTCCTTCCCTGAAGGATATTAGTGAGCCAGATGGCTTTTACCCACAATCAGCAACAATTTCATGGTCAGCATTAGATTCTTAATCGCAGATTTTTATTGAACTCAATTCCCCACCATCTACCATGGACACAATTTGAACCTGGGATCGCAAGAAAATTGTCTGGGTCTCTGGATGAACAGGCTATTGATAACGCCCGTAGGTCATCAAAGTGAAAGGTGACTTTGTTAAAATGCAAACAAATAAAAATGTGACCATCAAGCTAGGTTCCTGTCTGGGATCTGACATGCCTGGTAATAAATTCAGCTGAGATTATAACAGCCTGGATTGACATTCCCTGTCAATTTCCCTCCTGTGGTGCAGAACCTCTGAAGTTGGTGCATGGCAGCAGTAGGAGCCATGCATTGGTGTGCACAGTGCCTCCAGGAGCTGCATGTCTATGCAGCCTAGAGGGAACATTGCTGTGGGTGCACCTACACCATATGGAATGCAGTGCCTCAAGGGACCATCTCAGGGACACCTAGGGGCAGAAACTAAACTATAGACTTGCCAGAAATATCTGTATACACCCCCCCACCCCCCCCAACAATGGGAAAAGTAAAATGTCAAAGGATCAGGAGAGATGCACTCAACGTGCCCGAGAATATCTGAGAAAGTAATCTTGTGCCTATACAGTCGTGTTGCTCCCTCTGTTTGTGAAAAAAAACACCAAACAAAGCTCTTCATCTGAGACAACAGCTCTCATCTCCTTCACACTACAGTACAATAAATAAGTCTTTCCTTTGTTAATAGTGTGCAAGTCCGTGAGCGTGTGTCCCTGTGTTGGTGTGCATGCGTTTATCAGTGTGTGAACATCAGTGTCCGTGCGTGTTGGTGTGCATGCATTCGCCTGTGTGCATATCCGTGTCAGCGTCCATGTGTGTCAGTGAGCATGCATGTGTCCATGTATGTTGGCAAATGTGTATCAGTATGTGTCAGTTAGTGTGTGCTTGTCCATGTGTGCGTATCAATGTGCATGTCTGTACAGGTCAGTGAGCACGCATGTGTCCATGCAGATCAGTGAGTGTGTGTGTCAGTGAGCTTGTGTGCGTCCGTATCCTGCATGCGGTGAGGTAGCTAGCTTTCCAGAGGACTCTGCATTATTTAATAAGAGAGTAGCAGTAATGTGTTCACCCAGTGAGTGCACATGGAGATACACTGCAGCTGGGCTGTTGGGTTGGCAACTGATCCACCAACAGGATTACAGACAGTTACCCTCCCTTACAGAGGCAAAGCTTGGTCACCTATCCTCCACTGATGGAGTTAACAACAAACAGCCTCGAGAAATTGCCAATTAAAGCAAAAGGTAAGAAGAGAACTTGTTGTGGCCTTCACTGAGAGCTACATAAGTTCAGGCTTTGCCAGACAACTGACTCCAATTCACTAGCTCCTAAAGGTCAGTGGGCAGCTTGAGATAGAAGAGAACATAGCTTTAATAACTGAACTCCTCCAAGGGATGTCAGCATTTTGGAAACCTGTCTAACTCCCTCAGGATGAGAGAGATCCTTTGACTATGCTACAGGTAGTTACGTATCATTAATACAGTCTAAGAGATTACCCTATAATACTAATGGTGAGCAAGCTCACGTACAATGTCACTACATGCAGGGATCAGAAAAAACCTTTACCCCAAGTTTTCTTCTTAAATCTCTAAAACAACCCTGAGCTGCAAAGACTGAAAGAGAAACAACAGAGAAAACAATCGGCCATTCGGCCCTTCAAGTCAGTTTTGCAATTCAACATGACTGGAGCCGCAGAAAATGGGGGAGATACTAAATGAGTAGTTTGCATAAGTATTTACTGTGGAAAAGGATATGGAAGATATAGAAAGTAGGGAAATAGGTAGTGACATCTTGCAAAATGTCAATATTACAGAGGAGGAAGTGCTGGATGTCTTGAAACGCATAAAAGTGGATAAATCCCCAGGACCTGATCAGGTGTACCCGAGAACTCTGTGGGAAGCTAGAGAGGTGATTGCGGGGCCTCTTGCCGAGATATTTGTATCATCGATAGTCATAGGTCAGGTGCTGGAAGACTGGAGGTTGGCAAACGTGGTGCCACTGTTTAAGAAGGGTGGTAAAGACAAGCCAGGGAACTATAGACCCATGAGCCTGACCTCGGAGGTGGGCAAATTGGAGGGAATCCTGAGGGACAGGATGTACATGTATTTGGAGAGGCAAGGACTGATTAGGAATAGTCAACATGGCTTTGTGTGTGGGAAATCATGTCTCACAAACTTGACTGAGTTTTTTGAGAAAGTAACAAAGAGCATTGATGAGGGCAGAGCAGTAGATGTGATCTATATGGACTTCAGTAAGGCATTCGACAAGGTTCCCCATGGGAGACTGATTAGCAAAGTTAGATCTCACAGAATACAGGGAGAACTAGCCATTTGGATACAGAACTGGCTCAAAGGTAGAAGACAGAGGGTGGTGGTGGAGGGTTGTTTTTCAGACTGGGGGCCTGTGACCAGTGGAGTGCCACAAGGATTGGTTTGGGTCCTCTACTTTTTGTCATTTACATAAATGGTTTGGATGCGAGCATAAGAGGTACAGTTAGTAAGTTTGCAGATGACACCAAAATTGGAGATGTAGTGGACAGCGAAGAGGGTTACATCAGATTACAACAGGATCTGGATCACATGGGCCAATGGGCTGAGAAGTAGCAGATGGAGTTTAATTCAGATAAATGCGAGGTGCTGAATTTGGGAAAGCAAATCTTAGCAGGACTTATACTTAATGGTAAGGTCCGAGGGAGTTTTGCTGAACAAAGACCTTGGAGTGCTCCTTGAAAGTGGAGATGCAGGTGGAGGATAGTGAAGGCGGCGTTTGGTATGCTTTCCTTTATTGGTCAGTGCACTGAGTATAGGAGTTGGGAGGTTATGTTGCAGTTGAACAGGACATCAGTTAGGCCACTGTTGGAATATTGCGTGCAATTCTGGTCTCCTTCCGATTGAAAGATGTTGTGAAACTTGAAAGGGTTCAGAAAAGATTTACAAGGATGTTGCCAGGGTTGGAGGATCTGAGCTACAGGGAGAGGCTGAACAGGCTGGGGCTGTTTTTCCTGGAGCGTCGGAGGCTGAGGGGTGATCTTATAGAGGTTTACAAAATCATAAGGGGTATGGATAGGGTAAACAGGCAAGGCTTTTTTCGCCCAGAGTAGGGGAATCCAAAACTAGAGGGCATTGGCTTAAGGCAAGAGGGGAAAGATTAAAAGGTACCTGAGGGGGCAACATTTTCACACAGAGGGTGGTAAGTGTGTGGAACAAGCTGCCAGAGGAAGTGGTGGAGGCTGGTACAATTACAGCATTTAAAAGGCATCTGGATGGGTATTTGAATAGGAAGGGTTTAGAGGGATATGGATCAAATGCTGGCAAATGAGACTGGATTGGTCGGCATGGGCGATTTGAACCAAAGAGTCTGTTTCCGTGCTCTATGACCTCAATTAGGATGGCTACAGGGTGCAGGTTTCAACAGGGACAACACCGCAAAAGAACAGGCCGTGATTTCAGGGATGCTACTGCTAGTTAGAGATGTGACCTGTCAAAACATTCTCATTAACAGAATTAGAAAGAGCTGTAAATGCCGGAGAGACTCCGGTCTGGCAGTATCTGTGGAGAGAGAAACAGAATTAACATCTGAAGTCCAGTATGACACTAATTCAAAACTGCTGAGAATCTAGTGAGGATATTGTATAGTCAGAAGCAGTGAGTTAAATAGAAACTGACTTTATAAAGCCAGTGTTTTGCTGAAATGCTCCTGTGGTGAGACATTTAACTTGGAAAATTCAGGAGTGGATGTCAAGGGAGAATCTGCAACCTCCCGAGGATGGGACCTTTAAACCACTTCTTTAATCAGGTTCTGTCTGATTGTGATTGAAGATTCGGTGAGGCTGGGTTTGCAAGGATAATTGCAGATTGGGGAAATCACAGACCCACTGTTTGTGCGTCTCTGTCTCGTGCGCTCTCTCTCTCTCTTCCTCCCTATCTTTTCTTGATCTCTCTCGGCCCCATCATTTGTCTTTCTTTCGCTCTTGACCCCTCTCAGCTTCCTGAATGGCTTCTGTGCCCCAGCTTAAGCATTCTCTCAGGCCTGTCGGAGTAATAATCTCAGAGGGAAGGAGCCACTTACTGACGTTGGTGCTCAGTCTGCAGTTTGCGGCATGGCTGCCTGCAGTCCAGTTTAAAACTGTGCTACCGAGTAGATTGTTGGGCTGGCAGGAAGGATGTTCCTGATGACCAGCGAGCCCAGAAGCAGGGGCTCACAGTCTCAGGATTCAGGAGTTAGACCATTTTGGATTGAGATGAGAAATATCTTCACCCAGAGAGTGGTGAGCCTGTGGAATTCTCTGCCACAGAAAGCAGTTGAGGCCAGCATATGTTTTTGAGAAGTGAGATATAGTTCTTAGGGCTAAGGGAGTCAAAAGGTGGGGGGGGCGGAGTTGAATGGTCAATCATTGAGTCATAGAGATGTACAGCATGGAAACAGACCCTACGGTCCAACCCATCCATGCCAACCAGATATCCCAACCCAATCTAGTCCCACCTGCCAGCACCCGGCCCATATCCCTCCAAACCCTTCCTATTCATATACCCATCCAAATGCCTCTTAAATGTTGCAATTGTACCAGCCTCCACCACATCCTCTGGCAGCTCATTCCATACACATACCACCCTCTGCGTGAAAAAGTTGCCCCTTAGGACTCTTTTATATCTTTCCCCTCTCACCCTAAATCTATGCCCTCTAGTTCTGGACTCCCCCACCCCAGGGAAAAGACTTTGTCTATTTACCCTCCCTATTTACTGGACAGGTTGGCTCAGGGTCCAACAATTAGAGAAAGCTGCACTTTCCTTGCCAGTCAGAGGCCCTGCTGTTCCTCATCACGATGACTCCTTCTCTCACCCCCCCATCAATATAGATGTGCATGCAAGCTCATGCTCTCCCACAAGAAAGAATATGAGAGTGAGAGATCGCATTCGTGACACTGAGAAAGAAAAAGGGAAAGCGTGAGATTGAGACAGCATGCAAGTGTGTGTGTGAGAGTGAGAACGTGTGTGAGTGACAGAATGTATGTGAGTGAGCGCATGAGAGGCAGAGGCAGAGTCAGCATGTGTGGGGAGGGGGAGGGGGCGGGGGGGCAAAGAGGGGGAGGGGGCAAAGAGAGGGAGAGGGGGCAAAGAGAAGGAGAGGGAGGGGGAAAAGAGAAGGAGAGGGAAGAGAGGGAGAGAGGGGGGAAGAGAGGGAGAGAGAGAGGGAGGAGGAGGGAGGGGGGTGGGGGGAGGAGGGAGAGGAGCGTGAGTGTGATATAGTTCCAAACCCAATCTCATCAGGTTTCAGACAAAGCTGCTGCCCTAGATTCGGGCACCAGTGTCCCCCCCCCCCCCCCCCCCATGCCCACTCAGCACAAAATAAATGACTCAAAACTGGGACTTCTTCTGGTCTGGCATTAACATGTCAGGCAACTGCTCTAACGACTCCACTCAGGACACAAGGGAGCTCACAATGGAAGGTGGCAGTTTTACATTCCTGCAATTCCAAGAGTAGACCAAAATACAAGGTGATAGTGTAACTGGAACCCTCCACGGAGCTTTTATAAGCCACTGTCTGATAGATTTCAGCACAACTTATAAACAGAACAGCTTTCTCATCATCTATCCATCTCAGCAGAGCTGCTGAGAGGCAGGGGTTTACCAGGAAAAGAGTGCTGTACCACGTAGCGCTGTGTCATTCTGCCGCCAAGGTGCAGCTGCCTTCCTTTATGGTCATAAACCTTAACCGTTGTTAAGTAAATACAGCCTCAGGTCAGTCTGAGTTCAATCGCTTCTTTGAAGAGTAGAGTTTTATGATTGGAAACGCCTAGGAATTTCAGGATCTAAGTTGGCAGCAACTGGTGTGAAACGACTGGTGGTCTATTTTTACCTCAAGAAAAAACCACCCCCTCCACCCCGCAATTTCTTTGTAAGAGTCTGAGGGAATGTGAAGTATTATGAACAGAGTGCAATGAACACGTGCTACAAAAAAAAAGAGAGATCTCCGGTGAATGGCTAATAACTTTCCCATGGCTGTATTCGTGAAAAGTCAGCAGGCAGTCAGTTTTACAAAAGAGTGGCATAGCATCATGCAGAAAGCGACTTCGAATTAAACCGAATTCGCAGCAAAACACCACGGTATTGTATAACACAGAAAAGAGACCGTGTGATCCATAGTGCCTGCGCTGCCTCTTTCAAACAGCTGACCAATTTGTCCCACACACCACCCTGCCATTCTTTGGCTCTGCAGGACTCTTCCTTTTCCCAAATCTGTTACCTGTTGGGATGTGCCAGTCCCTAAAACTACACGAGGCCTGTTTTTCCCTCGAGTTCAGAAGGTCAAGGGGTGATCTGATTGAAGACTCCATGATATTAACAGAAAAAGACAGGATAGGTAAATATAAACTACTCCAACCAGTTAGAGATTCTAAAACCAGCGCACACTGTTTGAGAATTCGAGCCAGACAACTTTAACACTAATTAGGGACTATCGGAGGCACTTGGACACACAAAGGGTGGGAGGGGTTTGGAACTCTCTTCCACAAACTTCAGTGGACGCTGGATCAATTATTAATTTTTAAATCTGAGAAAGATGAATTTTTGTTGAGCAAGGGTATTAAGGGTTACATGCCAAAGAGGTAAAAACAATGACTGCAGATGCTAGAAACCAGATTCTGGATTAGTGGTGATGGAAGAGCACAGCAGTTCAGGCAGCATCCAAGGAGCAGCGAAATCGACGTTTCAGGCAAAAGCCCTTCATCAGGAATAAAGGCAGTGAGCCTGAAGCGTGGAGAGATAAGCTAGAGGAGGGTGGGGGTGGGGAGAAAGTAGCATAGAGTAAATGACCTGGGAGTTGCAGTGGGAGAGGGACTCCCTGAGGTTACATGCCAAAGGCAGAGTTAGGAGTTAGGCCACAGATCAGCCATGATCTCACTGAAAGGTGAACAGGCTCGAGGGGCTGAACGGCCTTATTCCTGTTCCCAAGTTCAGACGTTCTAACATCAGGTTGGGTCAAAGGTGAGTCGTTGTCCCCAACTCCGGCTCGGGTCCTGGGAAGGCCAATCGGGAGACTGCAGGCATTGTGGTTCAGGTAGTTCACAGTGCTGAGGAGTCTCTACTCAGGGCACAAATACTTTCTTACATATATCTTTCCTTCTTAAGGTGAGGCAGGGCGGTTAACACCAGAGTTTGCCACATACCTGAAAGAGTGCGGAGGCTTGTAAAATAACCAATCATTTGCTATGTAAACAGAAATGGTGAGGGCGTGCTCCTACAACAGGTGGGTAGGTGTTTCGGTGAGCTGGCTCTCACAGCGTTCAGTTGCAAGAAGGAAGCAGACTTCCCCAGACCCACTATAAATTAACACAGCTCTGACCTGACACCATATGACCCAACAACTGCCAACCGCAGAACTGAAACCAGTACTTTCAAGTTGTTATGCTTTAGTAACAACTTGGACAGAAATATTCCTCTCAATTTGAAAAACACAACAAAGTTAGTTTCAGAGGCTATATCAGGACTGTCTAGCAAACCAACAACTCAAATAACAAAGGCACCAGCACAGAAATCTACAAACATGAGGCCACTCTGACAAAAAGACAATCCAGGGCATGCTCCAGAAGCTACAGAGAATTAAAACTTTCCATTTAGCTTCTGGAACATTCCATGTTCCAGAGGTTAAATGGAAAGTTTTAATTCCATGTTCCAGAGCATGGTGGAAGAAAGTAGTCCCTTCTCCCTTTGAATCATTCCACATCAGTGGACGATAGTAGTTCCATGGCCCCAATGCCTTTCCAACATTTTGCGGTTACAAGCCCATTCTGACTTATTTGTTCCCCAGACATGTCAGGAAGAGAGCTTCCTGGTGGCTCAGTGAGTTCATGCTAAAACATTCCCGGTTCGATCCCCTGGTTCTGCTCATAACTTGCGGAGTTCGTGAAGAGGCAGGTGAGGGCCACTTGCAGTCATGGAATCAATCAGACGCCCTCCCCCACTCGCCATTCCCTCCGGACTACGACAATGAGGACTGGATGGGAAAATTCAACTTCTCAACCGCTACTTCATACCTCAATGCCTTCCGCCTGTCTTTGGCGACCATTAATATAATGTTATCAAACAAGAAGTCTATCAAGCTGAGAATCAATTGATCCTCCTGCCTCAAAAGTGTTTCTGGGGAGAAAGTTCCAGAATTCCATTCCCCTTTATGCGAAGAAATGCTTCCAGACATCATCCCTGAATTGGACTTGGTGCCAGTTTTCAAACCCTGCATCTTGTTCTGGACTCTCACCCCAGAGAAAACAGACTCTCTCTATTTACTTAGTCACCTTTAATAGAAAGGACACCACAGTATTAGGAGCACAAGGAGGTCAATCGGCCCTTCGAGTCTGATCTGCCATTCATATGATCACGGTTGATTGTCCAACTCAATAGCCTTTTCCCACATTTTCCCCATACCCTTTGATTCAAACAGCACCAAGTGCTATATCCAACTGTTTCTTCAAATCAGACAACACTTTGGCTTTGATTGCTTTCAGTGGCAGTGAATTCCAGTGAATGGGTGAGGACATTTCTTCCCATCCCAGTCCTAAATGGTTGACCCCACTGACATGGTAGCTCAGTGGTTAAGCACTGCTGCCTCACACTGCCAGGGACCAGAGTTCAATCCCAGCCTCGAACGACTGTCTGCGTGGAGTTTGCACATTCTCCCAGTGTCTGCGTGGGTTTCCTCCGGGTGCTCCGATTTCCTCCCACAATCCAAAGATGTGCAGGTTGGGTGGATTGCAACACTAAATTGTCCCATTGTGTCCAGGGATGTTTAGGTTGGGTGGGTTAGCCATGGGAAATGTGGGAGGTGAAGATGGTGGAGCGTCCTGGTGCTGTCTGTGACGGTGGATGGGAAGCAGACAGGAAAGATGTACCGAAGCAAAACCAGGATCCCGGGCAGCCAAACTGAAGACAGCAGGGAAACGAGGGATGAAATCCCCCTCACCATCTGTCCCCAGCAGATCCTAGGCATCACCAACCCAAGGCAACCTAAACACAAATAGAAAGTGGGCCATGCCACCAGTGCTTCATCCGGAGACTCACTGATGATGTTACCTAGTATGGTGATGAAACGTCTGAAAACGAGCCTTCCAGCTCAGTGAGCAAACCTACATCCAGAACCTCAACCTGAGCTACAAATCTTCTCAAAACTCGCTAAGATCCCAATTCACTTGTCTTAACACAGCACCACTTGCATACAGGTAACAGAGATGTGACTGACTGTACCTATCGACAATGCAGTCTTGCAGGTTGAAGGTGTGGAACTCACTCCCACAGTAGATGCTGGCTCTGTTGAACGTGATCACCTTCTGTCCTGCATAGATATGCTGAAGGGTTTTCTTCGTGGTTTGTGAGAATCGCAAAGAATGCACGCTCAATTGTCACTCTCTGCACATCACCCCTTCCAAATCCCAGCCCCCCAACCACCTTCGTCCATGGCTATAAGAAGCCCCCAACCCCCCGTCTTTGTCAGAGGATTAAAGCTAATTATTCAGATGCTGCACATTCCATAGTGTCCTTATGTTCTCTTACCTTGCCAAACTGCTCGAAGTACTGCTTTACATCATCCACTACTGTATTCGCTGATAATCCGCCTACAAATATTTTCTTTGTTCGTGTGACCATCTGAAAAAGAAGGAACAAAAAAAAATTAACATTATGTTCAGTTTTCTTTCCAGTTTGGATAATTTGCAAATAACCCAATCGGGAAATGCAGTAAAAGACAAGTGCTCCATGGAGTGGAAGAGAAGAATAAACAGTCAGTTTGGAAATCCTCACGAGAGGCGAAATGGAAGGCTTTTTAAATTCAAAGAAACATTTTCATCTGATTTTGCAGCTTAAATACCAAGAGCTGGAGTTGACTTAAGACTTAATCCTGCTGAGAGGTAATGTTTCTCAATAAACAGAGGGACAAGGGCAGAGAGCGAGAGCGAGAGATGGCAAAGCAAGGAGGCAGAGGGGTGGGGCAGGGCAGAGAGACAGAGAAAGGGGGCCAGAGAGACAGAGACACACACACACACAGAGTGAGACAACTGAGTCAGTGTGAGCAGGAGAGTGTACACATGAGGGAGAACATAAGTACAAGCATGAGAGAGATAGAGAGAGAGAGAGAGAGAGACAGAGAGCGAGCTACAGAGTGTCTGAGTGGGATTAAGTGGATAGCACAGTTTGGGCACAATGGGCTGAATTACCTCCCCCTGGGCTTGTAAGGTTCTGAGATTCCAGGAGAGAGCAAGAGATCAGAATTATTTGTATTCTAGCATTGCGATCTTGATCTAAAAATCTGAAACCAGCAACAGAGCGAGGGAAACAGCCAATGTGCTGGGAGATGGGCCTAACTCATGTTGCTGCCTTTCAGACTCAGGGCCCATCAAGAGAGACGTAACAGGGAAGACCAGGGTTGGCAGGGGCAAAGACGTAACAGGGAAGACCAGGGTTGGCGGGGCAAAGACATAACAGGGAAGACCAGGGTTGGCAGGGGTAAAGACGTAACAGGGAAGACCAGGGTTGGCAGGGGTAAAGGATGCTGTGCTGGGGGTGGGGGGGGGGGGGGCATAAAAATGATTCTTTCAATGAACAGTGAATCCAACAAGTTTACTTTGAAATATTCACAGCACCCACACATCAGGAGCCAACAGCAGAAACTCACGTGGAAGTAAATGTATTAACAGCTGAAGAGTGAGATGGGATACAGATGTAGGCATGCAGCAGTAAACCAAAGTAAACCTGTACATGGCTGTTACCCACAAAAATACAAACACCCAGACACACACACACACACACACACACACACACACACACACACACACACACAACATCAGGGACACATATACACACTAGAACGCCCAGACATAGAGGCATGGTGCACACAGTTATACACATGTACATATTAGACATGTACATATTAGAGTTGTAAAAGCTCATATGCAACACCACAGACACACGTGTCCACGTGCATAAAGCAGAGACATGCACACACGTCCAAAATACATGATCTCACACATTCAGGGACACATGCACAGGCTAGACATACACAGCCCCCACACACATAGGGTCACATTGCACACACAGATATCCTCAACGATAACCCCTCCCACACACACACACACACACACACACACACACACACACACACACACACACACACACACACAGTAAAAGCAAAGTCACCATACTCCCAGAGAATCATCATTGGGGCTGCTTGACCATTAGACAGCGAAAGAGAGAACATAGAACATTACAGCACAGTACAGTTATAGGCGGCACGGTGGCACAGTGGTTAGCAATGCTGCCTCACAGCGCCAGAGACACGGGTTCAATTCCCGCCTCAGGCGACTGACTGTGTGGAGTTTGCACGTTCTCCCCGTGTCTGCGTGGGTTTCCTCCAGGTGCTCCGGTTTCCTCCCACAGTCCAAAGATGTGCAGGTCAGGTGAATTGGCCATTCTAAATTGCCCATAGTGTTAGGTAAGGGGTAGATGTAGATGTAAGGGTATGGGTGGGTTACGCTTCGGCGGGGCGGTGTGGACTTGTTGGGCCGAAGGGCCTGTTTCCACACTGTAAATAATCTAATCTACAGGTCCTTTGGCACTCGAGGGTGCGCCAACCTGTGGAACCAATCTGAAACCCATCTATCCTACACTATTCCATTCTCGTCCACATGTTTACACAATGACCATTTAGAAGTTGGTGAGTCCACTACTGTTGCAGGCAGTGCATTCCACACCCCTACTGATCGGAGTAAAGAACTTACCTCTGACATCTGACCTATATCTAACACCCCTCAATTTAAAGCTATGTCCTCTCATGCTAGCCATCACCATCTGCGGAAGAAGGCTCTCACTGTCCACCCTATCTCACCCTCTGATTATCTTATACGTCTCAATTAAGTCACCCCTCAACCTTCTTCTCTCTAATGAAAACAGCCTCAAGTCCTTCAGCCTTTCCTCGTAAGATCAACCCTCCATACCATACAACATTCTAGTAAATCGCCTCTGAACCCTTTCCAAAGCTTCCACATCCTTCCTATAATGTGGTGACCAGAACTGTACACAATACTCCAACTATGACCGCGCCAGAGTTTTGTACAGCTGCAACATGACCTCGTGGCTCCAAAACTCAATCCCTCGACCAATAAAAGCTAACGCACCTTATGCCTTCTTAACAACCCTATCAACCTGGATGGCAACTTTCAGGGATCTACGTACTTGGACACAGAGATCTCACTGCTCATCTACACTACCAAGAATCTTACCATTAGCCCAGCACTTTGCATTCCTGTTACTCTGACCAAAGTGAATCACCTCTCAGTTTTCCATTTGCCACCCCTCAGCTCAGCTCTGCAGCTTATCTATGTCTCTCTGTAACCTACAACATCCTTCAGCACTCTCCACAACTCCACCAACCTTAGCGTCATCCGTAAATTTACTAACCCATCCTTCTACACCCTCATCTAGATCATTTATAAAATGTGACAAACAACAGTGTACCCAAAACAGATCCTTGTGGTACACCACTAATAAGTGAACTCCAGGATGAACACTTCCCATCAATCACCATCCTCTGTCCTCTTTCAGCTAGCCAATTTCTGATCCAAACCGCTAAATCACCCTCAATCCCATGCCTCCTTACTTTGTTCAACAGCCTACCATGGGGAACCTTATCAGATACCTTACTGAAATCCATATACACCACATCAACCGCTTTACCCTCATCCATCTCACCATCTCAAAAGAACTCAATAAGGTTTGTGAGGCACGACCTACCCTTCACAAAACCATGTTGACTATCTCTAATCAACTCATTCCTCTCTAGATGATTATAAATCCTCTCTTCCAACCCTTTCTTACACTTTACCCACAACCAAAGTAAGGCTCACTGGTCTATAAATTATCAGGGTTATCTCTACCGACCCCCTTCTTGAACAAGGGAACAACATTTACTACCCTCTGGTCTACTGGCACTATTCCTGCAGACAATGACAACAAAGATCAAAGACAAAGGCTCAACAATCTCCTCCCTGGCTTCCCAGAGAATCCTAGGATAAATCCCATCCAGCCCAACACTTTCCAGAATTGCTAACACCTCCCCCTTATTAGATTAGATTACTTACAGTGTGGAAACAGGCCCTTCGGCCCAACAAGTCCACACCGACCCACCGAAGCGCAACCCACCCAGACCCATTCCCCTACATTTACCTCTTCACCTAACACTACGGGCAATTTAGCATGGCTAATTCAGCTAACCTGCACATTTTTGGATGGTGGGAGGAAACCGGAGCACCCAGAGGAAACCCACGCAGACACGGGGAGAATGTGCAAACTCCACACAGAGAGTGGCCAGAGGCAGGAATTGAACCCGGGTCTCTGGCGCTGTGAGGCAGCAGTGCTAACCACTTGCCACCGTGCCACCCACTAACCTCATGAACCTCAATCCCGTCTAGTCTAATAGCGTGAATCTCAGTATTGTCCTCGACAACATTGTCTTTTTCTAGTGTGAATACTGATGAAAAATATTCATTTAGCATTTCCCCTATCTCCTCTGACTCCACGCACAACTTCCCATTACTATCCTTGATTGGCCCTAATCTTTCTCTAGGCAAAAGTGAGGACTGCAGATGCTGCAGATCAGAGTCTAGATTATAGTGGTGCTGGAAAAGCACAGTAGGTCAGGCAGCATCCAAAGAGCAGGAAAAATCAATGTTTCGGGCAAAAGCCTTTCATCAGGAATCTTTTGCCCAAAACAAAGGCTTTTGCCTGAAACGTCGATTTTCCTACTCTTTGGATGCTGTCTGACCTGCTGTGCTTTTCCAGCACCACTCTAATCTAGACCCTAATCTTTCTCTAGTCATTCTTTTATTCCTGATATACCTAGAGAAAGATGTCAGGTTTTCCTTAATCCTATCTGTCAACGACTTCTCATGTCCCCTCCTGGCTCTTCATAGCTCTCTTTAGGTCTTTCCTGGCTAACTTGTAACTCTCAAGCACCTTAACTGAACCTTCACGTCTCATCCTAACATAAGCCTCCTTCTTCCTCTTGACAAAAGATTCAACTTCTTTAGTAAACCACAGCTCCCTCGCTCAACCACTTCCTCCCTGCCTGACAGGTACATCCTTATCAAGGACATACTTATCAATGGTTCCTTGGATGAGCTCCACATTTCAATTGTGCTCATTCTCTGCAGTTTCCTTCCCCATTCTATGCATCCTAAATCCTAAATCTTGCCTAATCGCATCATAATTGCCTTTCCCTCAGCAATAACTCTTGCCTTGTGGTGCCTATCCCTTTCCATCGCTAAAGTCAACATAACTGAATTATGGTCACTATCACCAAAGTGCTCACCTACTTCCAAATTTAATACCTGGTCGGATTTATTACCCAGTACCAATTCCAATATGGCTTCACCTCCTGTTGACCAATCTACATACTGTGTCAGGAAACTATTCTGCACACATTGGACAAAAACTGATTCATCGAAAGTACTCGAACTATAGTATTTCCAATCAACATTTGGAAAATTAAAGTCTCGCATAACAACTACACTTTAGTCTCACTCCTATCCAGAATTATCTTTGCTATCCTTTCCTCTACATTGCTGGAATGATTTGAAGGCCTATAGAAAACTCCCAACAGGGTGACCTCTCCTTTCCTGTTTCTAATCTCAGCCCATACTACCTCAGTAGACAAGTCCTCAAACGTCCTTTCTGCCACCATAATACGGTCCTTGACTAACACTGCCACAGCTCCCCCTCTTTTACCATCTTCTCTGTTCTTACTGAAACATCTAAATCTCGGAACCTGTAACAACCATTCCTGTCCCTGCTCTCTCTATGTCTCCGAAATGACCACATCGAATTCCAAGGTACCAACGCTCTTTTGTTCTTCAGTGAACACCAGGACACCTGATCAGACAGACTAGGGCTGATATTGGTATCTCACACCAACAACTGGACCTTCAACAGTGCGGCGCTCCCTCAGCGCCAACCCTCCGACAGCGCAGAGCTCCCTCAGCGCCGACCTTACGACAGTGCAGCTCTCCCTCAGCGCCAACCCTACGACAGTGTAGCTCTCCCTCAGTGCCGACCATCCAACAGTGCTGAGCTCCCTGATTCCGAACTGAGTCCATTTTGTAGATCAAAGGTGCCTTAAAGACAACAAGCAGCATCATTTGTATTTTCAGTGCTCTACGGTGAAACCTCTCACATCGTAATGAGCCCCCCTCACCGTTAAAGTAAATAGGCATTGCTGAGGGGGAGAGCGGCAGAGGGAGAGGGAGGGGGAGGGGGAGGCAAAGAAAGGGAGAGGGAGTGAGGGGCAGAGGGGAAGGGGGAGGGAGAAGAGAGGAGAGAGGGAGCCAAAGTGGGAGGCAGAGGGGAAGGGGGTAGGGAGAAGGGAGAGGGGCAGAGGGATTGATTAAGTCTCTCAGGGTTCAGGGTGTTGCCAACTCCCCACATATATTCAGTTTGATAACAGTCAAGATTGATTTAACTCAATCTGTGAACCTTCTCACTAAATGCGCTTGAGGTCCCTTGACTGGCTCACATTGGAACAGCGCTAATGCCATAGCCCTGGGGTGAAATCTGCTGTCGTGTTCTAATAATACTCAAGGTTATACTGTGCCTTAAAGCATCTCACAGCACTTCATACAGTGGATTAATCCTGGAGTGCAGTTACTATCACTGACTCGACAAACAAAGCAGCCAGTTCTTAACAAGCACAGCTCCAGAGACTACAATTTTGTGGTTTTTAAGGGGGATGGATCAGTGTGGTAAAACATCAACCACTGGAAGGGGTGTGCATAACGGATACAGGTTACAACCAGAATGAACCATATAAATTCATCAATCTGACTGACCACTCTCAGATGATCCAGAACAAATTCCCACAGGGATTGGTACTGGGTCCACTCGTGTCTGTTATCGATATAAATGATTCAGTTGAGAATACAGAAAATATGATTAGTAAGTTTGTGGATGACATCAAAATTGGTGGTACAGTGGACAGTGAACAAGGTTATCTAAGATTACAAAGAGATGTTGACCAATTGGGTCAAAATGGGCTGAGGAGTGGCAGAAGGAGTTTAATTTAGTTAAACTTGAGGTATTGCATTTTGGTACAACAAACAAAGGCAGGATTTGGTAGGATGGTAGGATTCTGGGTAGTGATGTGGAACGGAGAACTAGGAGTTCAGGTACATGCTTCTTTTGAAATTTGCGTCACTGGTAGACAGGGTGGTTTGGCACCTTTATCTTCATTATTCAGACCATGAGTTGGAACGTTATGTTGAGGTTGTACAGGATGTTGGTCAGTCCTCTTCTGGAGTACTGTTTAGTGTTCTGGTTGTTGGAGATTTTTTTAGAAACTGAATTCAAATGTTACCATCGGCAATGGTGGGATTTGAACCCATGTCCCCAGAACATTAGCCTGGGGTGCTGGATTACTAGTCCAGTGAGGTTACTGCTTCATTATTGCCTCCCCACATACAATGCATCTCATGGATAGGAGACACATTCAATAACCGAGACGTAACTCTCTCCTGGATCGGTATTGATAATCCTGGCTACATTCTTTCACTGGGAGAAAGTGAGCATTGCAGATGCTGGAGATCAGAGTCAGAGTCAAAGAGTGTGTTGCTGGAAAAGCACAGCCGGTCAGACAGTATCTGAGGTGTAGGAGAATCGATATTTCAAGCATCAACTCTTCCTGATAAAGAAGCTCTTTATCAGGAAGAGCTGATGCTCGACATGTTGATTCTCCAGCTCCTCAGATGCTGCCTGACCAGCTGTGCTTTTCCAGCAACACAATTTTCGACTACATTCTTTCACTGCCCACCCTGTCCAGCCTCTAACCTGACCTGTGGCTCTGTTATCGTCCAGTAGACAGTGAACCCACTTCAGGATCCAAACAAGGCATTGAGCTGTGCGCTGATCTGTTCATCTTAACTGCTGCTGCTCCAAGTCTGGATAATGTGTGGTTTGGAAAGGGAATTTGCAGGCGATGGTGTTCCCATGCATCTGCTGTCCTTCTTTACAGTAGGGATGGTATGCTTGGACATATCTTTATAGAGATCTTGTCAGATTGGCTCAATGCACCGTGTAGATGCACACTGTGGCGTTTGTGCATTGGTGGTGAAGGGAGTGAATGCAGAAGGCAGGAGATGTGGTGCCTATCAGGTGACTGCTTTGCCTTGGATGGTATCAAGCTTGAGTGTTGTTGGAACTGCGCCCACCCAGGCAAGCAGGGAGTATTCCATCACACACCTGACATGTGCCTCATAAATGATGGACAGGTTTTGGGGAGCCAGGAGCTGAGTGACTCACTGCAGGATTTCCTGACCTGATCTTATAGCCACTGCATTTATATGGTTGGTCCAGTTGAGTTTCTGGTCAATGGTAACCCCAAAATTCAGTGGTGGTAACGTCATAGAATCTCGATTCACTCTGGTCAGAAATAATCAATGTCTGGTACTTCTATGATACTAATGTCCAGGTTTGGGCTGATACATTACCCAGTCTTACAGCTTTTGGACATGCTTCCTACAAAATGGAAACAGGCCATTTGTATTGACCATCTCTGACGATTATTCCATTCTGCACAAACCTCCTGTCAGTTATCAACTCTTCTTCTTGGTCCATCAACGTATCCCTGATTTCTTTCCTCCCTCGTACTTCACTTTACCTTGCCTTACTTTATTTCCTTATTCTTCCCGATGACAATTGCCGGCATTAGTTTCTCTCTCATAGTGTCATTCT
Organism: Chiloscyllium punctatum; assembly: GCF_047496795.1. NCBI lineage: Eukaryota > Metazoa > Chordata > Chondrichthyes > Orectolobiformes > Hemiscylliidae > Chiloscyllium > Chiloscyllium punctatum. The sequence goes on along the minus strand of NC_092757.1, from coordinate 84,872,517 downwards.
GGCATGGGTAAGTTTTGAAGTCTGCCCAGTGAAGTCTACACACTTACTAAAACAGATATTGAAGAAATTCAAGTGGTTGGATGGGAATTGGGAAACAAGGGAGTTGGGATCTTACTGAAATGACAGAACATAATTGAGGGGCTGAATGACCTGATCCTCTTACTGGTAACTCTTCCCCGTGAGGAAGGAACTTCAAAAACTGACTAATAGTAAGGATAAAGAGAAAGGTCTTAGTCATGAAGTTTGACAGGGAGGCCTCAGCCATTGAAGGTGTAAATACAAAGTCATATCCCCACAGCATTGATCAAATAGTGAAACACAACAGGATTTAAATATTGAGCAGTGAGGTGAAAAGGCTGCCATCTTTACCTCAGGCGCCCTGCGGCTGTCACTATCTCATTTTAAAGGACATTAAGAAGCGAGTCAGCAGCTAACGGGTCACTGATTCTTTTTATTAAACACGAAAACCCAACTATTTGACCAGAGGAAGATTATTCCATTTTCAAAATTGTACATCTTCTCATTCCCAACAGCCTCAAGGAGAGTCCAGTCTCAGAGTCAGGAATTGCTGCAAATGGGTACCTTGTTTCCCCCAAGGTTTTTGTACACTTCAATCAGAGAAGCAGACAGTTCACTCACACGATCAGAGGCAGACTGAGACAGGCACAGAGAGAGAGAGAGAGAGAGAGGGAGAGGGAGAGAGAAAAAAAAGGGGGGGGTCAACACAAAAGTGACAAAGCTACATACTCAATAAGGTGCAGGCATACAGTAAAGGGAAAGGGCTGGTAGCCTAAAACACACAATGACAGGAAGTGATCAGCACTTACTATCACAAAGAAAGGAGGAAGATAGCCAAAATCAGGCCGGAAAGACAAAGGCAGGGAGTTGCAATGAAAGACAAGAGAGGCAATTAGCTCCTCACAGAAGAGGGACAAACAGAAATAGAGGAGCAGGCAAAAAAATGTGGAATATAAAAAGGGAGTAGACAGATGTGGGGTGAAAATCATTGACAAATGTGCATTTAGACACACACACACACACACACACAACAAACACAGAGACATAAAGATAGACACAGACACACACAAATGTAGAAACTCTCACAGACAGAAATCCAAAGAAACAGAAATAAATAGACAGACAGATAGAAACAGGCATACATCCAAACACACAGAGGCTGAAAGACAGTGAAAAACTCAAATGTCAAGAGACACAGAGGATTGAGGAAGACAGAGAAAGTGCATGCCGCGCTGCAAGAAAGTCACAGACTGCACAGGGAGGGATATACTGAGAGATAAAGGAACAGATGTGGAGCAGGAAGAGACAGATAGATGGGGAGGATGTGCTTGTGTGCAGACAATCACATCCAGTGTATGACAGACACATGAGAATCATAGTGACTGATGCAAAAACACAAGAATCAGCCTTACCGACACAAACTACCAGATTTATAAACACAAGAAATTAACAACAGCAGTAAAGTGAAAAGCTTTACCTTTCCTTTACATCTCAGCTGTGCACAACTGTCTAAGTCTAGAAGAATGAAGCTGCCTGGGGGGAATGAGGGGGAGCTGCTGTTGTTCAGGGAGTTCTTTGAGACAGCCCTCTGCACACTAATTAGACCCCAACCTGTGGGCTATTTGAATAAGGGCCACTGGTAAACAAAGTGAATGCTCAATTTATTCATTTCATTTAATCGCAAAACACAAAATTAGAAAGCAGCACAGCAAACCCAGGCTTCATAATGAACATCATTACAACTCACAATAAACAGAATTATCAAGGTTTACTACAAAGTCTGTTTGAGGGCATTCTCCCTCCTACTTGGTATTAAATTGCTTGTCTGACTTAATTTTCAGGCAATGGTTTGGTACAACACACACAGGGAGAACAAGCAGAGACATAGCACTGGCTGAGAAAGGCAGCTTATAGCATTAACGGCGTCGGTACCAGTGGACACAACGGTGCCACTTGCCGCGATTGCTGCTTTACGGGTGATCCTCCGAGAGGGCACAGCCACTAGCATCCTGCATCGTGTTTGTGTTTGCGTTTGCATAAAGGCCATGGTTCCATTTACCGCTCACCGGCCAGAAGAATGGGCCGGACAGCTTCCACCATGTTCCACCATGTTCTGTGCCCAGTTTGTGACGGAGAACTGGGAGCAAGGCATTAACCGGGTTGGATATTGCCATTGTGGTCATGTCGCACAGCCAGTAGGCCACGGTTCAAATCCCACCGCAGCAGCTTGTGCAATTGCAAAGGTGTCCTGACCCTCTGGGGTAACGCACTGTAAATCCTGTGTGCCCACTATCCCTGGAGTTGTGCCAAATGCTTTTTGTTTTAGGAAGAATACGCAGTGTCCCAGTTTCCCTGACTCTCAAACCAAGGTTGCTACAAACACAAATCAGGTTTCTGTATGAACCAAGATTCACTATTTATCACGGGTTAGTTGACCAAAGAGACAGATAAAATGGATGTAAACTACTGCCGTTTAACATTATGACCTCAGAGTCATGCAGCACGGAAACAGACCCTTCAGCCCAACCAGTCCATGCCGACCATGTTCCCCAAGCTAAACTAGTCCCATTTGCCTGCATTTGGCCCTTACCCCTCTCTATCTTCCCTGTTCATGCATCTGTCCAACTGCCTTTTAAATATTGTAACTATATCTGCATCCACCACCTCCTCTGGTAGATCTTTCCACATATGCACCATCTTATGTGTGAAAACGTTGCCCCTCAGGTTCCTTCTAAATCGTCCTCCTTTCACATCAAAATACTACCCACTAGTTTTGAACTCCCCCACCTTAAGGAAAAGACCCTTATTATTTGCCTTATCTATGCCTTTCATGATTTTATAAACCTCTATAAAGGTTACTCAACCTTCAGCAGTCCCCTTATAAATTCAGCCTGACACACACAGACAAACAAATAAAGAAAATAGATTATTGGTGGAGGCAGAAAAACAGGAGTCAGTTCATTGCCTTTGCTTCCCGTTTCTAATATTGAGATGATACTTCTTGATGTTCAATACTTTCTCTGCAAACATTGGCTGGTTTGTAAGAAGTACAGAGCAACTGACTCACTTGAAAAATGTCTGATTCATGAATGCAAAAGTGCTCAGCATCTGCTGCAGGAAAGAACCTGGTTTTCTTCAAGATTAAATTTGGTTTTTAACTGCAGAAAACAGGCAGCTTTTTGCAGGTGAGCAACAGCACACAATCCTGTCTCTCAGGAACTTGTTTCCAGTTCCAACCTGCTCACTGAGCAGAGAACCAACCAACTTCACCTGTAAACAACTCCTCGGTTCATGATCTGCGCATTGCAGGAACCAGCACTGCAGATGCTGGAGATCAGAGTTAGGAGTGTGGTGCTGGAAAAGCACAGCAGGTCAGGCAGCATCCGAGGAGCAGGAGAGTCAATGTTTTGGGCAAGAGTCCTTCATCAATCCTTCATTCCTGATGAAGGGCTCTTGCCCAAAACATCGATTCTCCTGCTCCTTGGGTATTCCTAACCTGCTGTGCTTTTCCAGCACCACGCTCTCGATATTGCAGGAACCCACAGGTACAGATCTCACAATAAGTACCAAATCCCTCGCTGTGAAATTATGCAGCCATCCTGGCAAATCCCGGTTCTTAAAAACACCCTTTTCCTTGCAGGTTTTAAAGACAAGAATAAAAATACTGGCAACTGAATTAATAAATATGGAACATAAACCCGATCTCAGAGATAGTGTGTATTGTCATAAAAGCACATCTGGTTCACTAATGCCTTTAGGTAAGGAAATCTGCCATCTTTACCCAGTGTGGTCTACATTTGAATCCAGTTCCTGTGCTTCATAAGTACTATCCCAGCTGGAAAGTGCAGAGTGAGCGAAAAGTGCAAGTTTTACTCTTCATTAAAGGACAAGCAGCAAAGAGAAACGGACTGAATATCCTGAAAGTCCATACAGCTTTTAACCACATTGCAAGGTGATAAATTTAAGTTTAAAGGGTAAATTTGCCACAGCCCCAGAATACCACTCTTTGTGGAGAGTTGGGGGTTTAAACTGAAGGATCACCCCACCTCAGATGAGGAAAGAGGTTGGGGAGGTGCTATTGTGGGAATTGAACCATGCTGTTAGCATCACTCTACATCGCAAATCGGCCATCCAGCCAACTGAGCTAACCTATCCTAACAACCTGTGCCACTATATACCAATGTGTATTGACTGCACTACAGTTGGGTGTTCCAATTGTAATACAGCACCAAGCAACTTAATCCCCAGCTCTGCATCCTTTAAACATTGTTTAAATCCAAGCAAGAAAACCTCAAAACTGAACATCAGATGTTTGGTGGGCAAGGCGAGTGAAGAGGGGAAAAGCTACCCATTGAGATCAGATATTCCTTTTTTTTGTTCATTTATCAGACTAATACCAGGCCACACACAGAGAGCGTTAATGATCCACTTACATGCACCAGGAACTTGTTTGATACTTCCATGGATGTTAAATATTCCATAGCTAAATGTTTTTCAAATGCTGCTTACATAAATATCTTCCAGGCTTGTGATCTTCGGGTAGCAGCTCATGGTCAGTGACGTATATGCCAAACATTCCCTCAGCGTCTCGCTGCCAGCATGAAACTTCATGCTTTAAAGCAAGGCCTGTTAAATGCGTTTAACATCAGCCAACCTCCGGGTATCAATTCTACTGCCACTTTTTTTCTAATGGGAGGACTAACTGGATTTTCCGAGAGGAAAAAACTTACGGGGAAAACAGACTACTCACTTCTTCCAAATGCTCAAAGTCTGCTAAGATAAAACAAGGACAAAGATAAAATTCTCAGTCTTCAATGCAACTTAGCTGGATCGACACAAAACCAGGTTAACGCTCCTCAAACTCAACTCATATTCTTAGCACCAAACTGAGGAAATGTTCAACTCATCAATTGGAGCTACATCCAAATCCAAGCCTCAGATTCAAGAAATGCATCAGCATATCCCAACACAGCTGTTCAATTCATAGAAAGGGTCAGGATTTCGTCCATCGTTGAGAAAGTGGGTGCCACCTGACGCCTTGAACATCGCAATTCACGTATATTGTTACCAGTGGTAGGAGATTTTTTTTTCCAGACCCACATGCTGTTATCGAAAGATTCCAAGTCTTTGACCCAGGGATACAGAGGAACAGCAATATATTTCCAAGCCAGGATGGCGGGTGGCACAGAGGGAAGCTCATGTAACTGCCGCCCTTGCCCTTCTGCATGGAAGTGGTTGTGGGATGGGAAGGAGCTGTCTGAGGAGCTTTGGTGAATTTCTGCAGTGAACTGGGTGGGGGGAAGAGATTGGGGGGGGGGGGGAAAGAGATGGGGGGGGAGAGATGGGGGGGGGGGGGGGAAGAGATGGGGGGGGGGGAAAAGATGGGGGGGGGGGGAAAGATGGGGGGGGAAGAGAGATGGGGGGGGGGAGAGAGAGAGATGGGGGGGAGAGAGAGAGATGGGGGGGGAGGAGAGATGGGGGGGGGGGAGAGAGATGGGGGGGGGGAGAGAGAGATGTGGGGGGAGAGAGAGATGGGGGGGGGAGGAGAGATGGGGGGGGGGGAGGAGAGATGGGGGGGGGGAGGAGAGATGGGGGGGGGGGAGGAGAGATGGGGGGGGGAGGAGAGATGGGGGGGGGGAGAGATGGGGGGGGGGGAGAACAGATGGGGGGGGGGAGGAGAGATGGGGGGGAGGAGAGATGGGGGGGGAGAAGAGATGGGGGGGGGGAGGAAGAGATGGGGGGGGAGGAAGAGATGGGGGGGGAGAGATGGGGGGGGAGAGATGGGGGGGAGAGATGGGGGGGGAGAGATGGGGGGAGAGATGGGGGGGGAGAGGAGAGATGGGGGGGGGAAGAGATGGGGGGAGAGATCAGATGGGGGGGGGGGAGGGACAGATGGGGGGGGGGAGGACAGATGGGGGGGGGAGGAAGAGATGGGGGGGGAGGAAGAGATGGGGGGGAGGAAGAGATGGGGGGGAGAGATGGGGGGAGAGATGGGGGGGAGGAGAGATGGGGGGGGGGGGAGGAGAGATGGGGGGGGGGAGGAGAGATGGGGGGGGGGGAGGAGAGATGGGGGGGGGAGGAGAGATGGGGGGGGGAGGAGAGATGGGGGGGGGGGGAGGACAGATGGGGGGGGAGGAGGAGAGATGGGGGGGGGGGGGGGGGGGAGGGACTGGGGGGATGGGGGGGGAGAGGAGGATGGGGGGGAAGGAGAGATGGGGGGGGGAAGGAGAGATGGGGGGGGGGGAAGGAGAGATGGGGGGGGGGGGAAGGAGAGATGGGGGGGGGGGAAGGAGAGATGGGGGGGGGGAAGGAGAGATGGGGGGGGGGGAAGGAGAGATGGGGGGGGGGAAGGAGAGATGGGGGGGGAAGGAGAGATGGGGGGGGGGGAAGGAGAGATGGGGGGGGGGGGGAAGGAGAGATGGGGGGGGGGGGAAGGAGAGATGGGGGGGGGGGGGAAGGAGAGATGGGGGGGGGGGGGAAAGGAGAGATGGGGGGGGGGGGAAAAGGAGAGATGGGGGGGGGGGGAAAAGGAGAGATGGGGGGGAGGAAGAGATGGGGGGAGGAAGAGATGGGGGGGAGGAAGAGATGGGGGGGGAGGAAGAGATGGGGGGGGAGAGATGGGGGGGGAGGAGAGATGGGGGGGGAGGAGAGATGGGGGGGAGGAGAAAGGGGGGGGAGGAGAGATGGGGGGGGAGGAGAGATGGGGGGGGAGGAGAGATGGGGGGGGAGGAGAGATGGGGGGGGGAGGAGAGATGGGGGGGGGGAGGAGAGATGGGGGGGGAGGAGAGATGGGGGGGGAGGAGAGATGGGGGGGGAGAGAGATGGGGGGGGGGAGGAGAGATGGGGGGGGGGGAGGAGAGATGGGGGGGGGAGGAGAGATGGGGGGGGGAGGAGAGATGGGGGGGGGAGGAGTGATGGGGGGGGGGGGGGGAGGACAGATGGGGGGGGGAGGAGGAGAGATGGGGGGGGAAGGAGAGATGGGGGGGGAGGAGGAGAGATGGGGGGGGAAGGAGAGATGGGGGGGGGAAGGAGAGATGGGGGGGGGGGAAGGAGAGATGGGGGGGGGGGGGAAGGAGAGATGGGGGGGGGGGGAAGGAGAGATGGGGGGGGGGGGGGAAGGAGAGATGGGGGGGGGGGGAAAGGTGAGATGGGGGGGGGGGGAAATGGAGAGATGGGGGGGGGGGAAAAGGAGAGATGGGGGGGAGGAAGAGAGGGGGGGAGGAAGAGATGGGGGGGAGAAGAGATGGGGGGGGAGGAAGAGATGGGGGGGGAGAGATGGGGGGGGGAGGAGAGATGGGGGGGGAGGAGAGATGGGGGGGGAGGAGAGAAAGGGGGGGGAGGAGAGATGGGGGGGGGGAGGAGAGATGGGGGGGGAGGGAGAGTTGGGGGGGGTGGAGAGATGGGGGGGGGAGGTGAGATGGGGGGGGGGGTGGTGAGAGGGGGGGGGAGGTAGTAGGGGGGGGAGGAGAGTTGGGGGGGGGG